>NC_136689.1:7178949-7428949 GCF_903797595.1 Erithacus rubecula | reverse complement strand
CAGCTCCCCCCCTCCATCCAGCCCGTCTAACGCAGCGAGCGGGGTTCTGCGGGGACACGGGCTCTTTTCCTCTCTCTTCTCCTGGGAGGGGAACCGGAGAGGAGGAGGAGTGAATCCCCAGTGGGGAATCCCGGGGGACAGGCGGGGAGCGGCTCTGTCCCCCCGCTGCCGTGGGTTCCCACGCGGGTCAGCCCGGCGCGTGTGTGCGCGACACTCGCTGCTTTCTAGCCTTTTTTTTTTTTTTTTTTTTTTTAAGGTCTTTTTTTTTTTTTTTTTTGAAGACGTTAAAATGTGTCAAACGCCAAATTTAAGTTTCTTTCCAGGTCGGGGAGGCGGTGGGGCGAGAGCAGTGAGGGTGGGCAGGCAGGGCCGGGCATGGGGACAGGGTGGGCACGGCGGAGGGCAGTGGGCAGGGCAGAGGAGCCGGGCTGCCCTCGGGCTCCGGCCGTAGCTGTCGCTGGAGCTGCCGGCTCCGTCATCTCTTCCTGCCTGAGCTCAGCCAGGCCACTTATTCCCGATGCTGGGGCCAGGCTTTGGCCGGCAGCCTCGCCTGAGTTTGCCAGGGGTCCCAAAATACGCGCCAGAGCAGATTGAGGACGGGTTAGTGCTGGTTTTAGCCGCAAGGCCGGTCTCGGTGCGTGCGAGGGGTGAGCCCAGGGCACGGATACCCCTCCCTAGCTCTGCACAGCCCCTCTCCAGCTCCACCAAACCCAGCTCCGCCCGCGACCGTCCCAACTTTCCGTACAGAAACACGGCAGTGCCTTACGCTTCCCAAATGTGTCTGGTGCGTTTCTGCCGGAGCCACGGAGCATCCCCCGGGCTGTCACAGCCCAAACCTCTCCCCCTGCACACCCCATCATCCCCGGGCTGCCTCGGCTCCATCCCTGCGGGAAGCGGGCACAGCTCCTGCCCCGAGAACCCAGGTCCAGCCCCTGCCTGTGGGTGCCAGCTTCCACTCTGCTTGCCTGTTTGTTTGTTTGTTTGTTTTTAAGACGACGTGGATTTGTTTATAAAATTGACTCATGGCCCTTTGAAACAAATTGTTATTAACCTTCCCCTTCTGAGCGTTTCATAATCACAGATGTTAGTTTGGAGATGATATCCAAACATCCCAGGGGTACTTTTGATAGCTGCATGGGCGGGGATTGAATGTGGCGGTCGGATATTAAATCAGCGGGATACAGAATTACTTTTTTTTTTTTTTTTTTTTTTTTTTTCTCCACAAACCCGAGCTAGCTAAATAGTTTCCCCCTCTAACTCTGATATGCATTTCACAATCAATGGCGAGGATATTTGCATATATCGTGCCTGGGTGTGGGTTTGTACATCGCATGTGCCACATCCTGCCTTAACAGGGAGCGGAGGAACACCTTCATTAAACCTCTGTGCTCAGATGCTCATTGAACAGAATTACGGGGAAAATGCGTTTAATTAATTACATGGAGGGGCTGGTTGGCGCGAGCAAGTGCAGATGTATTTTTGTTCGGCCCTGAAATACTTTCCTGCGTTGGTTATTTTGTTGGATTAGTTTGTATTTCTCTCTCTCTCTCTTTTTTTTTTTTTTTGTTTGTTTGTTTGTTTGTTTGTTTTTTACTGGACTCTGCTGCTCTGGCTAGAAGGGAAGGAGCCTGCCCCGCTAGATGGAGACGGGAAATCTCAGGGAGAGCTGCCTGCCAGGATAAAACGCTGCCAGCCGTGTGACTCCAGGGCCAGTCCTGCCTCTACCCTCGCCCCGGCGCAACCGGATTTTGGGGGAGGCTGTGACTCGGCTTCGGGGCTGTTGTGGGTTGGGGTTCTGCCTTTTCCAAAACAAAAAAAGCTGCTTCAAAAAGGGCTTGTTGCTTTGCTAAAATTGCAAAAGGCGTCTGTGCGGCAGCTCCTCCTGTAAAAATAATTTAAAATTTTAAATCATCGAGGTCTAACTCAGCTGTGCCGTCCTTCCCGAGCCAGCGGGGAGCCGCTGCCCGGGCGTGGGAGCGCGTTCTGGGCGGCGCACGGGAAGCAGCAGCCGCTCAAAGGGTGGCGAAGGCAGCAGCGGAGCGAGTCCCTCCGAACCTGCGCCTCTCCACTCGCCAGCACTTCCCAAAACATCAGAGGCAGGTGAGAAGTGAGGCAATCGCTGCTCCCACTGAAGGCACGGCTTACCAATGGCAAATATTTTGTGTTTTGGTCTGGATAGAATTCAAGCAGCAGGGAGATATTATTGTCTGTCCTTGCTCCACAGGCTGGACTACCTTGGAGAAGTTTCACTGCTAATTTTTTTAACCCAAAATTATATATTCCTGCTGGTGTCACACATCTGTTTTCTGTTCCCAGCATTTCTTACCAGGCTGGGTAAAGACAGGTGTAAACTCCACTTCTGCCTGCACTCTTAAGAGCAAGGCAAATTTTTCCCCCTCTGCAGGTTTAGTGGCTCCCTAAAAAAATACAAATAATATCTCCGTGGGACTTATCAACCCTTGTGTAACACACCTACGGTGCTGTTTTGTAAGGTCGTACAATGGAAGCTATTTTTCAAACCAGATTTAAAACTCTTCTGAAGTGCCCACAGCCATCGATTTTCTCCCAAGGGATTAAAAATCACCTGCCTCCTTTAATGGAGGTGACCAAAAAATAAATATATATATATACCAAAGGCACGCAAACCAGAGAGGCTGGAAAAATAAAACAAAATAAAAAAAAAAAAAAAGATGGGAAGCAGGAGCCTGCAGCATCCTGGTAGCATCCCTGCACTCAGCCCTGGTCCCAGCTCCTCCGGGCAGGTGAAGCCCTTGGTGCACCATCCCAGCAGCAGCTCCACTCCTGGAGAATTTTGCCCTTTGCAGAATACATCCCAAAGCAGCAGCTTGAAAAAAAAAATAAAATACAAAATAAAATTTTAAATGCATCTTTTCCCCCCACCACCATTCTCCTCGGTTTTATCTGGGAGCGTGTCCCCTGCAGCAGAAGCGACCCTGAGGGTGAGTGAGGCTCTGCCCTCCTCCCTCTCCTCCCTGCAGAAAGCTATTTCGGAGCTCTTGTGCCCTTTGTCACAGCAAGGCGGATGATCGTTTTATTTTTGTCCAGCCTGTCCTAAAATCTTGGTACTGTCATTTCCCGGGGCTGCCAAGTATTTTACAGGGTGCCTGTTTCCGTGGCGTGGCATCGGCAATATTCCATCCCCTCTTTCCGAGCTCCAGGGTTACGCGTTTTTCTAGCAGAGGTTTTCCAAACGCAGCCTGTCAGAGCATCATCACAACACCGGGTATTTAAAGTCTTGAAAAGGTGAAACCTGTTGACAGTACGTGAGATTAAAGAGATTTTCCTTTCCATTTTCAGCTCCTTTTGAGCGGGAGGAGGAGTGCCCGAGAGGGGCTCGGTGCCGGCTGGCGTTCGTCCTCTCCTTCAGCCTAGGAATGAATCCCCCAAAGTTCCCTCATTAAGTCAAAAGGCTGATGAAACGCCTGGCTGCAAAACCACCTCTCTCAAAAATCGCCGCGGATTTTACCCCCACCACATACTCCCGAAAAGAATTGCAACTACGAAATAGTCCCCATTGCAGCTCCAACACTCAGAAGTGCAGTCTGAAGGCTGTATGATCATTTTGGGATATATATTCCCGAATAGCTCTATTGTAACGTCTGAGTGACACGGGTTTGATTTCGTAATAAAATGGGTGCTTTGGTTGGTTTTTTTTTTTTTTAATTATTATTTAATGGAGTCCTCGAGAATCGAAACACACAAAATGCAGCGAGAATGTTCACAATGTTGAGAACACAGTTGTAAATAGAAACATTCATATTTCATCCGATTATAAATATTTGATACTGCAATTGTAAAATGCACATGTTTTATAAACTGGAGAGAAGAAAAAAAAAATCCTTTGCTTTCTTGCTAAAAGGCAAAGTCATTTAATCCTGGCTCCTAAGCAGCTGATGGTTATTCACAGAATTTAAAATTACAGTTTTTATTTTATAGCTGGATTCTTTCCTTCCTTTTTTTTTCCTTTTTTTTTTTTTTTTAATTTTATACTACTATGTACAGTGTGTATCTATTAGAGCTGCAAAATAAAGAGGTTTTAAGGCAAAGCGAGAAGTTTTCCCCCCCAACAAACAGCGTCGCAGGAGAACCCGTTCCTGAGCAGCCGCCCACGCACACCCGGGACAAATCCCCCTCCGGAGCGGGGAGAGGGACCCCACGGCCCGGGACAAACGGGTTAACGCAGCGCAGCGCCTCGAACCCCCCAAAAAACGCCGATTTCGGGGAGGTGCGTGCGTGAGGAAGGGGCGTGCGGGGAGCAGCACCCACCCGCACGCTGCCACGGAGCGGGGACCGCGCTGCGGAGGGGAAGGGACAACTAAAAACGGGACTTTTTGGGGGGAGGGGGGGGGGCTAAAACGCTCCCAAATGTTTCGGGGAGGTGATGCCGGAGCGGAGCCGGGTCCCACCCCTCGGCTGCCCAAACGGAGAGGCAGCGGGGCCGTGGGGAGCAGCATCCCAGAGAGGCTCCCGCTTTTCCGAGATGGGGTTCCCCAAGTTTTCCCAGCAAGTTGGAAGGGTGGGCTGCTCACCCCATCTCCATCCAGCATCCACGCCTGCATTGCGCATTCACGGGCGCCCGTGGCTCTCGTTGGCGGTGATGAAGGAATAGAGGCTTAGGAAAGGACCCCGGGCATGTTTCAAGACGGTGCTTTGAGACTTGTCTCCCTAATGTTATTTATATTTTTTTCCTCTTTCTTTTAAAATTAAATTCTCCTCGTCTATCCCCAAAATCAGCCCCGGACACCCCAACTCCAAAAGAAACAAAAAAACCAAAAAAACAAAAAAACAAAAAACACTACAACCACCAAAAAAAAAAAAAAAAAAAAAAAAGGAAAAAAAAAAAAAGAAAAGCTTAGGGGTGGGGTGAAAAAAAAGTTAAAACTCATAGAACGAATAGGAGAACTATTTATTCGGTTCACAGTCGTGTGAAATGCAGCAATAAAAATCTTTGGACTTCAGCAAAAGTTGTTTTTAATTTTTTTTTTGAATTTCAAAAAACAGCGTCCAATGTCCATTAAAACTGCGCTTAAGTCTATAAAAAAGTAACTTAAGCTTAAAAAAAAAACCTTAAAGATAGCATCTAAAAACTTCATAAAACAACAACAACAAAAAACCAAAAAATCCAGAAAAAACAACGAAACCAAACAACAAGCCCAAGCCCCCGAAAGCAAAACCAACCGACCAAAAAAAAAAAAAAAAAAAAAAAATTATAATCAGATATCTTGGATTTTTACACCACCTTACCTGTAAATTATATATACATAGAATATTGCAGAATTATATCTAATACACAATATTTTCACTATTAATGCTGGTATAATCTTTATACACTGGCCCTTATGTTTCTTTTTTATTTTTTTTTAATTAAATTATTGCATTGTATAAACTTTGACTGCAAACGGCCCCCCCACCCCTGCCTCCCCCCTCCCTCCCTCGCTTCCCTCCCACCCCCTTTCCCTTGGCTATTCACTGTCCGACTTGCCGTCTTTCGCCGTGGTGGAGTGGTTGTAGAGCCCCTGGGCCATGAGGTGCACTGCCAGGGAGTTCTTACTGCCCGTCGCCTTCTTGATCTTGGCTCGTTTGTTCTGGAACCAGATTTTGATCTGGGACTCGTTGAGCCCGAGCTCCTGGGCCAGGCTCTGCCGCCGCTGCTCCGTCAGGTACCGGTTCGTCTGGAACTCGGCCTTGAGTCTCTGCAGCTGCTCGGCGGTGAAGGCGGTGCGAGGCCGCTTGTCCTCCTTGTTGGGGTTCTTCTTCTTTGGTTTGCGGGAGCGGGGACCTACGGCCGGGAGAGAGGAGAAGCACCGACACCGCCACGCTCTGCTGCGGGCGGCGGCTCCCCTGGCAGGGGAAGGAGCCCGCTTTGTGCCTCGGCTGCCAGGGATGCTCGGGAGGCGGCGGAACGGGAGCCGCAGCCCCGCTCGCCGCCCGGCCGGGCCCCGCAGCCCCCCAGCCCTTCCTCCCCAGCCACAACCGCGTCCCGGGAATGCCCGGCGAGCAAAGCGTGCACCAGGAGCAGAATTTTGTACCCTGAACAATTTTTTTTTTTTTTAAAGAAAACCTCTATGCTTTTTTACTTTCCTCCCCCCCACCTTTTTTTTTTTTTTTTTTTTTTTTTTTTTTTTTTTTTTTTTTGAGTAGAGATAAAAATTCTAACGGGAATCCTCTCGCAGTTTACTTGGTCAGAAGCATTCCGCCTCTCCGCTGCAGTGCCCATATGGCGCTGCACGGCCCGACCCGAATCGCCGGGATTATTCTCGGGAATATTATTCTCGGCAGCACAAGGAGCCTTTTCTGCCGGGCCGAGCCATTGTGAGGATGTATGTTAATTAAATATTAACAAAGGAGAGCACTGGAGAACAATGGAGTAAATTCCAATTCAGCTCTGAATATTACCTCTGAGTAAGAGTTTGTTTTCAGATATTACGAACTAATTTTCAACGCGTTTTACGATCCCTTCCTCAGCTAGCCGACTCCCGGGTGAAAATCCGACCTCGTCGCTTTTGTAAAAGAAAGACCCATATTTTTCCTTCTTTTCCCCGGGAGCAGATCTGCTGCCTGACGTTTCCCATGCCTTCCTCCAGTGTTTTCTACTTGTTTTTAACCGGGGTTTTACCGATCTGCCTGAGCCAGCTCTCCTGTCCCCACGGTAGTGGAAGGGCATTTTACCCCTCGCTTATTGTTTTTTTTTTATTATTTTTATTTTTTTTTCTTTTTTAGATAATTTCAGGACTTTGTGCACAAGCCCTTGCCAAGGGACGGACTCTGCCAAAGAAGTTTCCCGGCTCTTGGAAATGTCCTCCGGCCCCCACAGAGCTGACCTACAGCATATGGGGGGAAATTAAAAGAAAGAAAAGAAACAGCGGCGTCTCGGAGGCCTCTTTCAGAGAAATAAACGATCGCGGATTGTTTTTGGCGAAAAAAGACTAACCAAAACAGGGCGAGGCCTATGGAAATGCCACTTCCCCTTCCCAAAACCCAGGGCAGGGGGGCTTTCCCGGCAGGGAAAAGGAGAGCTCGCTGGGAGGATGAGCGGGGAGCCCCAAGACAGGGGATTTTTCCCTCCCTTTTTGACAAAACTCGTCAGTTGGTGGGAAATGCCCCGAGCTCAGGCGGCCTCGGCTCCGCCGCGGCGGCGGGGACAGAGGGAGGGACCCCGTTCACTCCTCGTCCCCGCGGCTCCGCGCACCCCCAGCCCACCCTTCATCTTCATGCATTTTCGGGTCGCTTTAAGCAACTCGCCAACAAAAAAAAAAAACAAAAAAAACAAAACAAACAAACAAAAAGCAAAACCCAATCAGGAAAAAAAAAAAAAAAAAAAAAAAAAAAAAAAAAAAAAAAAAAAAAAGACCAAAATAAACCCAGAAGAAGACGGAGAGCGAAAGGAGAGCGGGGTCTCTCCCTCTCCGCTTCCCGGCCTGGCGGGCGGGCGGCGGCGGCCCGGGGAAGGGGCTGCGGCCGCGGGGAGCAGCGCTTACCTGAGGAGGGCCGGTCCGAGTACCGCGTGCAGTACACCCAGGCGGGCCACAGCATGGGCTGGTTGCCGGCGTTGGAGCTGGCCTGGGAGCTATCCGAGTCCGAGCTCACCGAGAGGTCGCCGCCGCTCAGCCCCCGCGCCTTCAGGGCCGCCTCCAGCGCCGCGGGGTCCCCCCCCTTCTTGGCGGCGCCGTGCAGGGCCAGCCCGGCGGGGCCGCCCTCCCCCCGGCCCGGCGAGCCCGCCCCGCCGCCGGGCAGCGCAGCGCCGGGGGCCGGCGCCGCGGCGGGGCTGCGGCGGCTCTCCGCGCCCGGCCGCCGGGGCTCTCCGTCGGGGCCGCCCGCCTCCTTCCTCCGCCCGAACTCGGGCCGCAGGATGTTGTCGATGAAGAAGTTGGTGATGCGGTGCGGGTGCGGGTGGGGGTGCGGGGGGTCACCGGGGGGGAGCAGCAGCCCCCGCCGCCCGACGCCGCCGCCGCCGGGCTCCGCGTCGCCGCCGGACTCCTGCGGCTCGGCCGCCTCCTCCCGGGGGCTCCGGCCGCCCTCCTCCATGCTGCGCGGCCGCCCCGCCGACGGCTCCGCTGCCCGCCCGCCGCCGACCGGGCGCTGCCGAGCGCTGGCTGTTGTTGCTGCTGCAGTCGCTTGTTCTTTATTTTAATTTTTAATATATATATTTATATATATATATTTATATATATGTATATATACACGCGAACACACAGGTGTCTATTTGCTTTCGCTTCTCCTGGCTTCGCCCGGCATTCAAAATCCAGAGTTCGGGAAAAAAAAAAAAATTGGAAAAATAATTAAAATTAAGAATAAATTTTAAAAAATTAAGAGACAAATGCAGGGAGACCCGCAAGCCAGCAGCCGAGCCTGCACCACTTCCAACTTTGCCAAAAAAAATGAAAACACAGGGGCTCCGGTCCTCCCGCCGCCGCTCGCCGCCTCCCGCCGCCGCTCAGCCGCTCGGTCCCGCGGCGCGCTGCCGCCTGCTCCCCCGGCCGCCGCCGCCGCCGCGCCTCATCCGCGGAGGAAAAATTAGCGATAATAAAAATAATAATAATCGGGGAGCGGAGGGGGGGTGCAAGAGAAAAAACGAAGCGCCGGTGTCGGGGCGGGGTGTAGGCGGGCTCTCGGCAGCCGGTGTCCCGCGGAGGGCAGGGCGGTGAGGGGCGCCCCGCGGGGCTCCGGCCGGCAGCGCCTCGCCCCGCGCCGCCCCGCGCCCGCACATGCGGGGGCCGCCGCGGGTGGGGGGGCGTCCCGCCCTGCCCTGCCGCCCGCCCTGCGCCGCGCTACGCCCCGCCGGCCGCCGCCGCCGCGCCCGGGCACTTCCACTCGGGTTGTTGTCCTTTAGGTTTTAACGGGGCCCCCGCCGCTGACGTCGCGGGCCCGGGCGCTCCGACACGTGCCTCGGGCCAATGGAAGCCCGGGCGAGCGCACACGTGGTGCGGGGCGCCCCGGTAAGTGACAGCGCCCACGCCCCTCCCCCGGACGGGCCCGGGGCCGCGGGGATGCGCGGGGGGGAGCCGGGGGTGCCCCGCCAAGGGGAGCGCACCGCCCGCCTGTGCCCCCCACCCCTCACCGGCCGTGAGTTACCGGGGGTTTAATCGCCCCGGTGTTTACCGGGGGAGGGGGCCGGCATCCCACAATTCCTTGCAGAAACGCATAAATAATATTAAGCGAGCGGCGGCGATACAAAGGGGTCCGGGGGGGCGGAACAGGCCCGGCCCGGTGCCCGCGGGCTGCCCGGGGGTTGCGTCCCCTCCCCGCAGCGCGGTTCGGCCGTAATTGACTCGTCCTTCCCGCAGCCGGACAGCAGCTTTTGATCTGCCCTGACTGCTCCCCGAACGGCATCGCGGCGCCGTGCTGCCCCCCAAAACACCGGCCCGTCACCCTCTGGACCCCCCGAAAAACCATTGCCTCTTTAGAACGGGAAAGCTAACGCAGCTTCTTGGCTTGTCTTTAGGGAGAAATACCCCGAAACAAAATTAGGGAGCAAGGTGCGGCTGGATGGATGGATGAAGGGTTGGGGCAGCCGAACAGGTTGCGGGGTCGGATCCTCCGCGGGGACCACGAGAGAGGAGGGAGAAGGCGGGAGCGGATCCTGCCCCCGCAGCCGGGCCGAGCTCCCGGTCCGGGCCCGCACGGTGTCACCGCCCCGACGGGGCGCACACCGAGAGCTGCGAGCCCCGCCGAGGGCCGAGCGGGGTCGGGAGGTGTTGGCTCGGCCTCGGTGTCCGCAGCATCCCGACCGTCGGCTCTCCCGCCTAAGTGACATTTTTATTTGGAGGTGGCTTCCCTGCGGTGACACGCGTCACTCACCACCTTGAAGGAAAGGGACAGTGAGCCTCTTCTTCCTCTCCTTTTTTTTTTTCTTTTTTTTCTTTTTTTTTTTTTTATTCCCTGTTTGCTTTCCCTTTTCTTATCCTTTTTATTTCAATTTTTTTTTCTTTTCCTTTATTCTTTTATTTGTATTTAAGTTTAATTTCATCTCCCTATTTTCTTCGTATTTCACAGCGGGTCGGGTCCACAAGCAAAGACCAGCGATGGCTGATCCAAAGTTGTTTTGCTCAAACAAGCACCCAGAGGTTAATTTCTTCAAGAGCCCCATGAAAAGCGATTAGCCTGTCTCCCAAGAAGTATTTTCTAATTACTTGGAAGCTCTCGCTTTACTACTACCCCATAATTAAACGTGTTCAAGGTGCTGCACTTCAAATATTTCGCTCCCGGGCGGACCCAAGTTACCGATAAAAACTTTAAACCTCCTTGAACCCCTCGTTACCTGCCAGCTCGCTGCTGGTGTAGTATTAACCTTCCCATTCGTTATCCCGCTCCTTCGCGGGGATATTTCTACCCTACATAGGACAGGGAGTAGAATTCTGAGGTAAACTCCGAAGCAGGAGATAAACAAAGCTGTACAAAACAATTACTGCATCTGCCTGTCCTCTGACAATAATCCAGCACCTCAGGTATGCAGAGGCAGCGGGGGGTGAAGGGGTGATCTGATACCGAACCGAAGAAATCTGAACGGTCTATTTTTTTTTTTTTCCAGGGTTATTTTTATCTGGGAGCTCAATCTCTGTAGAAACATTCCCCAGCAGCACTATTGCTCGCCGGTCTGTGATCGCCTCGCAAGAGGCATCGCGGCTTGCGGGGGTTTTTCCTCGGGAACCACTGCGGGTCACCAGGAGAGGTGGCTTGAAAATGGGAGTTTGGCTTCGTTTGCTTCTTTGCTTCAGCCCCTCCTCGCAGACCCAGTGCCTGCAAATGTCACCTCACACCAGCCATATTTATTTTCCTTACGCTCTCCGCGTAGTTTCAACGAGGCTTATTCCATGCTGCCACCCTTTTAAAAATTTATATGTTTTCTCTCCCTCAAACAGATGAGTGTGCGGGTGCAGCGGTATCCTCACACCCTGCACTTTGCTCGGCGCTTTTGGTTCTGAGAACTTTGGAAACGGGATGACAGCCGTGGAGATCGGTGCGGGGAAGGAGGGAGGGAGATTGCGGCCGACCCCCGCCCGCCGGCGGGCAGCGGGCAGGCTCCGCGGCCGGGCTCCTGGATTGTTCGTGCCGCTCCTCAGAGCAAACCCTCCTTCCAGCTTTCCCCCACGCTCGGGGGAAAATAAAACCAAACCAAACTAACAAACACCGATGTGCTGCTGAGAAACCAAAATGCCCAGAGCGGTAGTGGAAGCCAAGGGAGGTGATGCACCTCCCGTTCTCCCAGTGTTGAATTGCTGACTGCAAACGCAGGCATGCACCAAATTTCGGCGGGTTTACAGCCATTCCCCCATCTGTAGCCAGTCCCTGCCCGTGCCGCCGGGGAAGGTCTGGCAGCGACGCTGCCCCGTGGGCACAGCCTGGGCACATCGGTGCCACCCCGGCAGCCCCCATGTGCCTCCCCCTCACACCCGGCATCACTTTTCTTTTTCCAAGCGAAGCCTTTGAGGCAGCTTTGCCAGCGCGTTGGAGCTGCTGGCGGAGGACAGAGGAGAGGGGAGAGGTCGCTGCTCCTTTGCCAGGCTGGCCGTGCCGCAGGCGGTGTGCCCGGCGCTGCCCGGCTCTCCCTGGGCTCTCCCATCAATTTTTCAAGGGGAGAACCAGCAGCAAGCCCTGCCTAGCCCTATCCAGGCTTTCCTGGAGCCGGCGGGCCGGGAGAGCTCAGCCAGCACGGCCGCATTTCCTTAGTGCAGCCGGGTTCTCACTGCACCACCGAAAACCGCAAAAATGAAAAACATGAAACCTTCGTATTTTCCCAATTCCCCCCATGCCGGGCAGGATGAAGGGCGCTCTGCAGTCGCCGGGACCCCATCCCGCAGCCTGCCGTGGGACCGGCAGCGCCCATCCATCCACTTCACGCGGGAATACTTTCCCATCAACGGGGGCACACAGATGGGTTGGAAATCCTGGTTTCCACTTTCTTGCAGGATCATGAAAATTTCATGAGCTGCTCGTGGCCAGGGCAGAGCCGCGCCTGGCCCGGCCCGAGACGGGGCTCCCCGCTGAACGGAGGAGGGCACCGGTGTGGGGCACGGAGGATGCTCGGGAGGGAACGGATGAGGGTGAATGTCAGAGACTCGACTCGGGAAAGCAGCGTTGGGTCACGGCTGCCGTTCGCAGCAAGGAGTGACGGGGAGCAGCCAGCCCCCACCGCCTCCCCTTCCCACGGGAGGGAGGATGCGCGGGTGGGGTGGGAGTGCCGGCCCCTGGCTCGCCCTGCCCCTGGCCCGGCCCTGCCCCTGGCTCGCCCTGCCCCTGGCCCTGTCCTCTAGCTGCCCTGTCCTTCCCCTGTCCTCCCGGGTTCCTCTTCTTGCCCTGCCCCTGCCCAAGAGGAGCAGCGCCCTCCTGTCCAACCCTCCGGATGGAGCTGGGGACAGCTTTCCCGGCCACAAAACGGTCAAACCACAATAGTAAAAGCTTCTAATTCTGCCAAAAATTAGGTACAAAGTAAGGGTAAACAACAGCCCAGAATACGCTATAATATGGTGGTCGGTGAAAGGAGGAGGAAGAGAAGAGAAGAGAAGAGAAGAGAAGAGAAGAGAAGAGAAGAGAAGAGAAGAGAAGAGAAGAGAAGAGAAGAGAAGAGAAGAGAAGAGAAGAGAAGAGAAGAGAGAGAAAGAAGAAAGAGAAGAGAAGAGAAGAGAGAGAAGAGAAGAGAAGAGAAGAGGAAGAGGAAAAGAAAGAGAAAGAGAAAGAAGAAGAAAAGAAAAGAAAAGAAGAAGAAAACAGAAAAAAAAAGAAAAAGAAAAAAGAAGGAGAGAAAGAAGAAAAGAAAAAGAGAAAAAAAAAAAAGAAAAGAAAAAAAAAGAAAAAGAAAGAAAAGAAAAGAAAAGAAAAAGAAAAGAAAAGAAAAGAGAAGAGAAGAAAAGAAAAGAAAAGAAAAGAAAAGAAAAGAAAAGAAAAGAAAAGAAAAACCTCCACCCTGGGAAACCGCAGGGGCTGTGTTCGCTGCTCCGTGGCCGGACCCCCACAGCCCTCTGCGGCCAAGCTCTGGTCCGGCTACCCGAGCCAGCGAGGCCCCGCCAGGACGCTGGGTGACACTGGGTGACATTGGGTGACATTGGGTGTCGGTTCCCTCCCCGGAGTGCCTGGACTTTGTTTTGCCGAGCCGTCCTTTAAAAACCCAACAACCTGGAGCATAACCAGGGATGAAACTATCAGTCGCTGGGGAAAGTTTTTGGCCTGTGCAAAGAAATAGATCGAGACCCCTTGTTTAAAAAAACAATAAGAACAACAAAATCAAAACCAACTAAAATAGATTAAAAGATATAGCTGGGAGCTAAACCTTCTGCATGTGTCTTTAAGTTACAGCCACAGCACCTTTGTAAGGAAATAGAAACCCAGCCCCAGTTTCTTCCGCCCGCAGCTGGGTGGGACACGGGCGATGCAGTCCGACCCGGTCCGTCGGTCCCCGCCGGGGGATGCTCGGGCTCCGGCTGTGGTTCTGTCCTGGGCACGGTCCGCGGCTGAGACGGGCATCCGGCGCCTCTCCCGGAGCGGATCCGCGGGGAGACGGCCGGGATCGCCGTTCGCTCACTCATCCTTAGTTGTGGAAGCAGAAAAGCTTCCAAGAAGTACAAAATTATTTTCCTGAAAACCATTTTTATTTGATCTTAACAAGATGATGCGTCCGCCCGTTTCACACACACCCGCTATGTACCAGCGCCTACACCAGTGTGCACACCCGCGATGTCGCGACTGAGGAACGTTTCCCCGCTTCTCCCGTGACTCGGAGGAGTTAATCCGTGCAGACACAACAGGAGCTGTTGTGACGGTAAAGTTCGGCAACTCTACACCGACCCCAGCATTAGCAGGGGCTGGGGCGAGATGCTGGAGCTGCTCCTGCACTTTCCACATAGGCAGCTAATTCCCCTAAATTCCCTTGGATTTACACCTCGGCATTTACTCACAGCCAGAATAAAGCCACCGCTCTAATTAACTAGGTAATTTCCACTCCAGCTCCCCACCGGATAATCAACTTTTATGGTCTCTCGAAGGCTATTTTCCAGCTGTTGCGGACCGGGAGCCCAGCCGCCCTTGCCCCGCACCGCCGAGGCTCCGGGGTCGGACAAGCTCCGAGAGAGGTTTTGGGGAGTCTTTCCTCAGCAGGACCGGGCTCTCTGCACCTTCCCCGTCCTTCCCTGCCCGAGGCTTCCCGGCAATCCGGGGCTGGAGGGGCTCCTGTCGGCCCCATCCTGGGGGGGCCCACGACAGCCGCCCCCGCCCAGAGACGGGCAGGGCTGTGGGGCCGTCTGGCTCCTCCCGGTAAAGATGCGCCTTATCCTGGGTTGTCCCGGGCCGTGGGTGCCCCCTACCCCTCTCGAGGGACCGGGATGGGCGAGGGGCTCATCTCGCAGTGACGGGGCATGGCTCGGACACTCAGCACACACACTGCATTTCCTCGGGGTTTCCAGGAAAACAAAACAAGACCAAAAAATCCCCCAAACCCAAGCGAACAAAACCTAGAAACCACCCCGACCCCAGAACACAAATTACAAACAAAAAACTGCTTTTTCTTTTAACAAGCAACAAATAAAAGTGCAGTTCCCGGTGGGGTGCCCCTGTCAGCCAGGCAGGAGCGCTGCCCGCCGGAGCCTGGGCTCGGGCTGGCTGAGAACGGACGGGAGGATGCTCGATCTCTTCTCTCCTTGCTCAGAGGAAAGTTCCGCGGGAGGACTAAGAGCCCCGAGCCCCGTCCTTGCTCGTCCTTCTCAGCTTCCCCGCCCCACCCACCCGCTGTGGGACAACGACACCCTTCGTGTGCCCCTCTGCTGCCGTCGGGCCTGGGAGACGGCAGGGAGGAGCGGGAGTGCGACGGGGCAAGGCTGGGCCAGGGGCTTGAGGGGGCGAGGCCTCTGTCTATGCCCGTAGTGCCCATTTATTGGGGGGAACAGGGATAGGGAGAGCTGGCACGGTTGGGGATGGGCAACCCTTCCTTCCTTCCTTCCTTCCTTCCTTCCTTCCTTCCTTCCTTCCTTCCTTCCTTCCTTCCTTCCTTCCTTCCTTCCTTCCTTCCTTCCTTCCTTCCTTCCTTCCTTCCTTCCTTCCTTCCTTCCTTCCTTCCTTCCTTCCTCCCTTCCTCCCTTCCTCCCTTCCCTCCCTTCCTCCCTTCCTCCCTTCCTCCCTTCCTCCCTTCCTCCCTTCCTCCCTTCCTCCCTTCCTCCCTTCCTCCCTTCCTCCCTTCCTCCCTTCCTCCTTCCTTCCCTTCCTCCCTTCCTCCCTTCCTCCCTTCCTCCCTTCCTCCTTCCTCCCTTCCTCCTTCCTCCCTCCTCCCTTCCTCCTTCCTCCCTTCCTCCCTTCCCTCCTTCCCTCCTTCCCCCCTTCCTCCCTTCCCTCCTTCCCTCCTTCCCTCCTTCCCTCCTTCCCTCCTTCCCTCCTTCCCTCCTTCCCTCCTTCCTTTCCCTTTTCCCCCTCCCTAATTTTCCCTCTCTCTCTTTTCCCTATTTTCCCTTCTCCGACGGGAGCGCAACCCGGCACCCAGATCCCAGCGCCGGCTCTGCTCCGGTGCATCGCTCCAAAGCCGCCCCGGTGACAAGGCGGGGGCCACTGAGGATCTGTCCGTTCCGCATGCGGGCCCGTGAGAACAGTAAAACACCCCACCCAGGAACTTCAAAGCCGGGGTGTCACCTCCCTTGCCAGGCGGCAAAGAGGGGCGAGGGCGGGTTCCAGCCCGTCGCTGGGGTCTCAGGGCTGGGTGGGCTGCGGGAGTGCGCGGTGCCACAGCGCTGAGCTGCTGCCTTTTGTAGGTTGATGCCGTCATATTCTTTATTTTTTTTGTTTTCTAGTTTTCTTGGATTCCCGGGCTGTATTTATCTTGTCTGTCTGGGCCTGCTTCTCTAAGTCACTGTGTAAATTGAAAGGCTTTCCCCCCGCTTTTTCATCCCCTCCCCAGCTCACCACCTTTTTTTAATTAAAGCTTTTAACTCGCCTGGTGTTTACAGTCTTATGCAAAGTATCAAAACAAACAGACCCTGCCGAATACAAACACCAAAAAGAAGCTGGCCCCCCATTCTTACCCCTTTATTGTCAAAAAAAAAAAAGCGCATCTCACCATGTCATAGCTACAGTTCCAAAAGGAAATTGCTTTTATTTGTAAAGGAGGCTTTAAAAAGCAGTGACATGAAGGGGAAAAGCTCCTTAAGGGAGGAAGGTCATGGGGTTAGGGGTGAGATTAAAGGAGCTATCTTTCCACCTCGCAGGGAAAGCGGCGCTGGAGCATCTCCAAACCTGGGACAAGAGCTGCCGAAGGGAGGTGGAGGGGGCGAGTGAAGGGATCGATGCTGGGGGCCAGGGCTGGAAGAGGCCACTGGGCTCCAGGCAGTCCCTGGTGTCACGCAGGCACCTTTCAGCTGTCAAAAGGAGTGGATGCAAAGAGGTAAAATCCCTTCCTTCAATGCCTAAACCCTCACATTCCCTGTGTCATACAACAGGAAACATCACAGCGAGGGAAGCGGCCCCTCCGGAGCTCGGGCGGGCGGTGGGACACGGAGGGCGGTGGGATGCAGGGTGCTGCGCTTGGGGAAGGAGGCTGTGCCCCCTCCCCGAGGCTGCGGCCGCCGTCTATTTGTGGGAAGCTGGGCACAGCGACGGAAAGGAAAAGGGCCGCGCGAGCAATCGCCCCCAACCCTCCCTTCCCCTCCTCCGCATCCATCCGTGACGGCTGCGGTTTTTGCTGAATTAAGGTCCCTGGTGAAGGCGAGTCAGCGTGAGGGATGCGAGGGCACTTCCCTTCGCCTCCCCACAAAGGCGGCACCCTGCCTGGCCTCAGGCACGGACAGAAGCCGGGGCTCCGGGGTCAGCACCAACAAAGGTGGCTGCATCCTCCCTGCGTGCCCTCTGCCTTCCTGACCCCTCGCCAGTTCCTCTGCCCCTCTGGGTGGGCACGGAACGCTCCCCTCACCTGTCTCAAAACGGGGCTGTGCCCAGCCCTGTCCTGCAGAGGAGACTGGGGCCATTTCTGCCGGGCAGCAGGGTTGGTTTCATCAGGGATGGAAAATGTCTTTTGCACTGCTAAGAGGGATGCAAACAACCCTAAGAGTGATGCAAATGCTGATCTTGGCACTATCTAGGATTTGGGTCCTGGGCTGTCGATCTCCAGTGCTCAAGAGGTCTCCAGTAATTTGTGATCCCCTGGCACAGGAATGCGCCAGTGGTGACACTTCCCTTGCTCCTGGGCTGCTGCCAGCACAGGGGAGCCGCTGTGACGTTTCTCTGCAGCCCTGGAGAGATGTTCTGCAGGAAGGACATTTGGAAGGAGAGCTGTGGCCGTGCTTTCAGCTGGGATGAGGGTGGAGAGGGGACCACAATAGGTCTGCCTGACCCATTCAGAATTGCGAGAGCAGCGCCGTGAGCTCATTTTGCAAACCAGGATGCGGGCACAGGCTGCACGGGAAGCCGCAGGATGTTGCTGTGTGAAGTATTTGAGGCAAATATTAGCCAGGTGGCCACTTGCTGCCGTGACCCTGAGCAGACAGCTTTGTCCCTCC
Source organism: Erithacus rubecula (assembly GCF_903797595.1). Classification (NCBI taxonomy): domain Eukaryota; kingdom Metazoa; phylum Chordata; class Aves; order Passeriformes; family Muscicapidae; genus Erithacus; species Erithacus rubecula. Next base: position 7,411,463 of record NC_136689.1, on the reverse strand, counting down.
GTGTCTCTACGGAGAGGATGCTCACATACCGCCTCTCCTGCTCTTTCCTGCAGTCCCGGGGTTCTTTGACATTTGGCTCTGCGGCTTCTGCTTGGCGCTTCCAGTCCCCAAATCTATTCTCACTTTCTTCTCCAAAGTGCAGCGGCCACATTGTTCTCGGTATTTAGAGAGCGTGTGTGAGAATGGATGTGTGGGAGGCTGCTCGTCTCCTAAAATATGTGCATTTAAATGGTCCGAGGGAATTACCGACATTAGCCTGCTTTGTTTTTGGGTTTTATTAGTGTCATTCAGTAAATATCCCCCTGCAACCTGGGTAGCGAATGCCCAGCCGTGCTCACTGGAGATGCCACTTGGCACTCTGCCTGCCGCAACTGCTGGAGGACAGCAAATCCATCCCTCCTTGGCTCGCAGGCATTGGCGCTGCCTTAGCTTGTGCAGAGCTGGCTCCTGCGCCCGTCTTAGCCGAGTCACAGCTCCCCTGACTTATGGACTTATGTGCGTGAAGCATCTGCAGACGGTGCTGTCTGTGGAGACTCTCCCAGAGGTGTGGATTCCCCTCACTCGGCAAACACCAGCGGCTCATGTGGACCAGGAATTTGTCCTTTCCTTTCCCCTTACCTTTCTGCATCATCGGTTTTATATAAAACCACTGGATAGACCAGAAAGCCTAGCACACACCACTCACTGAGAATTGACTGGGTATTGTAGATACACACTGCTTCTATAAATATTTATGGAGTTACAGTCAGCCTTGGTACGGGCAAACAAATGTAAATAACGCCATGCACTCCTAGTGTGCTCCGGATGGTGCTGTGAGCAGGAATAGCAGTTCCTTGTGAAATCAATTTAATGAATCACTTATAGTAGGAGGGAAATAATCCCAGCAGCATTATTATGCCTAATGGCAGTAGCATTGTGATGATGGCTGTGTTATCCAGCAAACCTCTGCCTGGGAGCATGGGCATGGGGACAGGAGACTTTTCCCAGCAGAGGAAGATGAAGGTGAGATGTGGGTACAGGTGACAAATGAGAAAGTAAGTGTTGAATTTTCCTGGCTGCTACACATCAGGATGGTGTGAGTGAGGTTGACTGAGGTAGTGGCTGTTGGAGCAGAGAGGGACACTCTGGGCAGGACTTACTGGGAGGGAGGATGGTGAGCAGGGGTGGATGACCTAAAATGGGTGGCCTCGTGTGGGTCCCTCTGGTATCAAATGTTCCCAAGCAGAAAGGTTTTTTTTTTTTTCCAACAGATTTCGTCTCTTAAATGTCTGCACTCTCAGCCAACACTGCCAAAACTTCCCAGGACATGGATGTCTTGAATTTTTCATCTCTGCCAGAGAAGGGAAGAGATGAACAGTTCCATGATGAAATCTCCATTTCAAATCAGAATTTCTCATGTCTGTGACATGAGTGACTTCATTTTTCTCTTTCACCGAAGTCATTCTCAGCCCATAGAATCATAGAATTGTTTGTGTTGGAAATGACCTCTGAGATCATTGAATAGAGCCGTGGTTAACCCAGCACTGCCAAGCCCACCATAAACCTTGCCCCCGAGTGCCACATCTGTATGTTTTTTAAATCCCTGCAGGGATGGTGTCTCCAGCACAGAGTTGTGCTCCACACAGAGTTGTTTTGTTTTCATGAGCTTTTGGATGGACACTGTATTGCATTAACATTGGCATTTATTAATATAGAACACTTAAGCACCTTTTTTTTTTTTTTTTTTTTTTTTTTTTTTTTTTTTTTTTTTTTTTTTTTTTGTGGCATCTTTTTCTATTCTAATGAATGAAGTGAAGCTATGTGAAAGACAACCAGAAACGCCAGAAATGCTGTTCTTCAACTTTCTTATTGAAATCAAAGATCTTATTTCAGGAGCTGAATCCTGCTCCTTATTGCAGCACCCAAAATGTGGAGTAGCTCCATGGGGCTAAACCCCTTTCTTTCATTGATGAACTCATGATGGGAGCAGGCACAGGTTTCCTGTGGCTGAGGACAGGCTGTGGGCAATCAGCTGGGAGGAGATGAATCCAGATGGCAGCTGAGTTGAGCAGGAGCACAAAAATAAAAGCAGGAATTTTATGAAACTTTGGCTGAGGGGACAGAGGAAAAAACCAGATAAAACAGCCTGAGATTGTATACTAGCTCAAAGCACCCAGTTAGAAACCACAGTGCATTTTGGAGCACCCCTGGTGTAGGTCTGGGGTTTATTCAAACTGAAGATGCTCCAATTGCCATTAAAGCCCCCTACTCTGGCTCCTGCTGCCAAGCAAAGCTGGAAAAGATTTGAAGTGAGATGCAGCTGGAGTCTTCACGAAAGCAGATGCTGAATATCAAATTGGAGAGAAATTAGGACAACGATTTCTGTGAGCTTTGAAGGCAAAGGCTGTTTGTTTAGCCTTAAAGGAAACAGGCTGCTCCCATTCCCACTTCGCTTGCCTCAGCCTGGGAGGCATCCCTGCCTCTTCCAAAGGCCAAATCCCTGCCAGAAGGGGCGGGGAGCCGGTTTCGGTGGCGCTGGGCGGGCAGGGAGCGGGGTGGGAGCGGATTCCTCGCTGCTCCGTGCCCGGCACAGGCGCAGGTCAGCGGGTCAGCGGGGCCGGAGCTGCCCTGATCCCCCTTCACAGGGGAAATGGAGCGACAGAGACTTCGCTCCAGCACAGTGGCCACTTTGAAAAAATGTTCCAGGCAGATAATTTATCAGGTTTAATTGCTCTTTAATCCCCCTGATCGGCCTGGCGTGGAGAAATCCCCTCTGAATGGGGAAGCCTGTTTGAAAAGACCCAGGGAGGCTGGGAGGGATGGAGGAAGGGATGGGAGGATGGAGGGAGGATTAAAGGAGGGGAAAAAGGGGAAGAAGGAAGGAAGGAAGGAAGGAAGGAAGGAAGGAAGGAAGGAAGGAAGGAAGGAAGGAAGGAAGGAAGGAAGGAAGGAAGGAAGGAAGGAGGAAGGAAGGAGGAAGGAAGGAAGGAAGGAAGGAAGGAAGGAAGGAAGGAAGGAAGGAAGGAAGGGAGGAAGGGAGGAAGGGAGGAAGGGAGGAAGGGAGGAAGGGAGGAAGGGAGGAAGGGAGGAAGGGAGGAAGGGAGGAAGGGAGGAAGGGAGGAAGGAGGAAGGGAGGAAGGAAGGATGAAGGGAAGCACACTGATGGATGGACATAGAGATTGAGAGAACTCGAGATTGAGGGAAGGAAAGAGAGAGGGAAGGAGGGAGTGCCTTTTGCCACTCAGCATGACCTCTCTCTGCAGCCTGGTGTCCTGCTGCTGATGCTCACAGCCTAAATGCCTTTCAGAGATTTTATCATGGGTTTTAAAACCCCTGGATCACCTCTCCTGTCTCCTGGATCCTCCTGTTCAGAGGAGGCCAGACCAAACTTGGTGTTTCTCGATCATGCCCACCCAGGGAATCATTCAAGGTTAGGTTGGACTGGGCTCTGAGCAACCTGAGCTAGCTGAAGGTGTACCTGCTCACTGCAAGGGGGTTGGACCTTCAAAGGTGAGTTGGAATCAGACATCAGAGCAAAATCAGACCTCTTTTCACAGGCAGGTGATAGTCGCTGTATGCAAGCAGAATAATCTGTGTAACTTTATTTTGGAAATAATGGATATTTGCTATTTCTTTGGTATGAAAACCTGACCAGCGAAGGACTTGTCCTGCCTCTGTTTTCATAACCCAACACCAGAACACCATTATTTTTCCTATTGGATGAGCCATTTCTTTTCAATCTACACGCTTTCAAAGAATTTCACCCTGCCAGTTCAAGGTGTATCTTGCCCTTTACTCTGTAGGCATCATTCAGGGTTTCTTACACATTGAAACCAGACTTTTACTTGCTAAGGTACAAGAAAAAGCACTCCAGTTAATTCCCAGTGTTAGAATATTTTACTGGGAACTTAAGTAAAGTCCATGGAACCCCAAGAAAAAGAAGCCAAGCTTTCCACTCCAGACTTCATCAGTTTTAAATCAAGAACACAAAACCAAGACTGATTTATTTTTTTTTTTTTTGCCAACTTTCAGTGAAGAAAAACCTCAAGGAAAAACTTTGTAGTGGGCATGTGTGAGCCATAGCACCAGCTGCAGAGTCTGAAGAGATGATCATCCTCTCTCCTTCAAACCCATCTCCAATTCTGAGCCAGAGTTTATCCCATTACATCCATCCCATGAGCTGCCAGCAGTGAGTTAGATGCCAGAAATGGTCTTTTTCTGGGGATGAGAAAGTGTGATCTGGGGATTTTGGACAGGTGAAGTGACACACTTCTGTTCTGCTCTGGCAACAAGCTGGTCTTTGACCAACCGATCAAATATTTTCACATTCAAAAGGTAGAAAAGATACAGTGAAAGACCAACAAGAACAATAATAACATATACTCAGTTTCTTTAACCCACCAGCACTACTTAGTTTAGGCAAAACCATGCATTGCTGTGACTAATTCCCATGGAACATCCTCACAGCAAGGAGCCCACCTAGGTGAGTCCACTTCTCCCAAAAGTAACCCCCAAAACCAAAAAGTCACTGAAACAAGGCCAGTCTGAAGGTTGGTTGGGCTTTTCAAATCCAGAATTCATTTACAGGTGAGCGTACATGGCAAGACACCCACAGGGATTTCTGACTAATACAGTAAGGAACAGAATTTCCCCTCTTGGTTCAAATAGGTCATCCTGTTAAATCCAGGTAAATAGTTCCTGATGATGGTGATGTATGACAGTGGAGTCTGAACCTCCAACATCTTTAGTTTTTAGCACAAGGTCCTGTATTGTTCACCCAACATACTGTGATTCCTTCCTTCTATGCCTTTTCTGTGGTTCCTTCCTGATGGAGATGTTACCTTCCCTTTCCGTATCAGGAACTGTGGGGAGGGATATTTTGTCCTTGAGACAGACACAGCCCATCTAAGGACTGCTGGCCTTTTTTCTTCTTCTTTTCTTCTTTTAGCAATTTCTGCTTTGGCTGAAGAAACCCTCCCTGAGGCAGGAGAGTTTTTCTTTCCCAGACATGACAGGAGTGCTCCCTGGCCTCTCACTGCTCTAATTATTAGCATGAGGACAAAGAGATGAACAGCCATGAATGGGGTCATCTTCACCTGGGAAAAAAACATTAATATATCACCTCTGAAAATCCCAGGCCAGGGTGTGAAAGCACGACTTGATGGGCACTGATGGCAGTGCTTGACTGGCCAAACAGTGGCAGATGCACCGACCCTGGGGCAATGTCTGAGCTCATTTCCCATATAAGAACTAATTTAGTGGAGTGAGAAAAGGGTGGGGATGAAAGGCATCCCTAGAACCATTGCATCCTTCAGTAATGAGGAATTTTCCAGGTAATGGTAAGAAGCAGGAAGCACCTTGTGGTTTTTGGGAGAGTGAACTAAGACAGGATGAAGAATCAGTGCATCCCTTCTGCTTCTTCAGTCTGCTGCAAATCTGTGTTAAACTGTCCTGGCTGCCCAGAGAGGGTCCCAATCTATGCTGGAAATGGAGATTTGGTCTTGCTGTTCCAACCCAGTTTAAAGGGGATAAAAAATAAAGCAGATGAAGATGTAGCTGGGACCACAGCACTAAATATCTACTGGATCATCACTACTCGTGCAGGTCTGTGGAGACTAATGTCCTCGTGCTTTCTTTCCAGTTTTTTATTAAGAAGAAACCCTTTTGCAAAATATTGCATATTTTTTTGCAGACTGGATTACTTTGAATGGGAAAGGGCATAGCAGGACACAGAAATCAGAGACTACACGAGGTCATTTTATCTTGACAGACTGCTGCCAATTCTGAGCTCAGTCTTTATCCAAAAATCCAGAAAACTGTGTCAAGCTTGCTGTAATATTTAACCCTCTATGGAAAACACTTGTTCCCATTGCTGCTGTCTTAACTAGGACCAAACTGGGTTTTAGTCATAGCTAGCCCTAGCTCCAGCCTGGCAAAGGCACCTACTCAAACTGCTGTGAGCATCTCTCCAGGAGGAATGCAGGCAATGTCCTCCATGGCAAAGGATGCTGATGAGAGGCCAGCTGCAAGTGTCTGTGTGCTGGAGCACATTGTTCTGAGAAGCAGTGCAATAATGGTGCAGGCACCTTCCCGACAGTAGCTTTTATTATTTCAAGGAGCCTGCGTTGTCAGAGGGAAGCTGCTGCCAATTAATTGCATTGGTGATGGGATCAGAGTCACAGCGAGTCTGGGGTTTTTGCAGCCTTTGCCATTTGAGCAACCAGCACTGGTTCCATGGAGCTGGCAAGTGAGTCGTGAACAGATGCTCAGGAAAATTGGATCATTTACAAAGTGTTTACAAATACTTCCCGCTGGCCCCTTGCCAATTTTGCCATCCTCCCCACTTAGAGAAAACATGCATGCATGTCCCCAGCCGCTGTCCTCCGAGTCCTTTCTGATGGGATTGGTGCTGAAGGCATGGGGGGGGCCTTTGCAGGGACTTATGTCCTCCTCATTATCCCATCCACAAGGAGAAATGTCACTTTCACAGCCTGGGTGGGGAAGTGGAGGCAGCCACCAGCACTGCTGGGTGCAAGGCACATCCCTGGTTTGAAGACATTTTGAAATAAAGATATAGAAAATGGCTAATTATGTCAATTCAACTTAGTAGTAACTGGAGGTATTTCTCCTGTGCTGTCACATTTAGCAGCTACACATAGTAACTTTGGATATCCTAACCCAGGGTTGCAGACAAGAAGGATTTGGGACTTATTTTTAAGGTGATATAAACAGTGATGCAAATTATTCAGGAGTACTAAGTACAAGCAAGGTGTGGACCTGCTTCAGCAGGTTCAGAGGAGTCCATGAAGACGCTCTGAGAGCTGGAGCACCTACTCCTGGAGACAGTCTGGGACAGCTGGGGTTGTTCACGCTGGAGAAAGAAGGTTCTGGAGAGAACTCGGATCACCTTCCAGGGCCCTGTTTCAGACAGTGGGCTTGGCCACCTACTTGCATCATGAAAGAGCACAAGCAGTGTTCAATCTCTGCCTGCTTTCAGGACAGACATCTCTGAGCTGAGCCCTGGAAAACACTGATGGGGCAGGGCTGTGCTTCTGCCTCCATCCCTGACACATCCTGGAGCTCGTGAACATTTGCCCCAATCACACAATATTTGGTTGTGGATTAAACTTTCTGCAAGGGAGAGCAGGGCCCTTCAGGGCTGGCGGGGCTGATGGTACAAGGGAGCTAAGGGGAATAAAAATCACCTCCTTCCTTCAGCCGATTTCTTGGTGATGCTACAGCCTCTGTAAGGCAAGCAGCAGCTCTGATACAAATCAGCGTGTGCATTGCAAAGCCTCCAGGAACAAAACTTGCCCTTATGCAGACACTCACTGATCCTGCAGTTCTCCAAATATCTGTTTTTGAGTCCCTGCCCGTCGCTCTGAAACACGGATTTATCCTGACCGAGGGGCTCCAGAGCAATTATCATATCCCGCCTTTGTCCACGCAGCTCCCTCTCGGACATTTTCACCAGCTTGCCTTTCTACCTGCCAGGAGCAGCCTGACACAGGTGGCCAGGCAGAGATCATCCTCATCAGCGATTAAAACTCCCAGTTTAATGGCAAACCCAGCTCTTTGGCTGGACTCTCCTCGCGTGCTTTGTGCATCCCTGCCCGGAGTCCATCGCTGCTGCAGGACGGCAGAGGGAGCACCCAGCGCTGCCAGCCTCGCCGGCTCTAGTCCCACAGCTGGCTTTTAATGCTCATTTTCCAGCAACAGAGGGTGGAATAGACCCGTCCACCCCCCTTCCCGGTGATTTTTCCCTGACCAGCACGGCAGGCTCGTGGGTAGCAGCAGGGAAGAGCTTTGCTCTGGCGGCGTGAGAGCAAATCCTGCAGCGCAGTTGCGGTTTGCTCCCCGGTAAGAGGCTTGGAAATATTGATCAGGGTTGGAGAAGAGATGTGCACTGGAGAAAGAGCACAAGATTTGGGGATTTAGAAGTGATATAATTGGATTTCTGAATTAAGCACAGTGAGTGGGAAGGTCAGCAACAAGATGCAGCCACGGGCTCAGGTTTTCTCAGCCTTGCTTGCCTGGGTGTCCGACACGAGACCATCCCAGACGATGTATCCTGGGGAAAGGGTGTTTTGAGGAAATGTTTTTGGGAATGCCTTTGCTGATAGGTCAAAAAGGTGACATTACTCCCACGTGCATCGTGTCAGGCTGTTTCCCTGCAGTGGGATGGCATGGAATGGTGGTACACATAGTTGAGGATGGACACTCTTTCTGGAGGATGGGAAATGATTTCTGGTTTCCAGGGCTGGCCCATACCTGCACTTACCAGTGCTTTCTGTCACTAAAAACATTTGTAATATTTAAAATTTGCAGCTCTTTATCTCTTCTGCTTTTTGTTTGTGTAAATACTTAGACACGTCTATTTATACTCTGTATCTCCCCTTAAATAGACCTCAGGTACCACCCTGGTCCTACCTTTACCCCAAGCCCCAAAATGTGCCCCCAGTACAAGGAACAAGGCCATGAACCACAATCTCCACCTGAAGCTGAGAGTCTCCAAATCATCACTCAGGTTCAGGTGGGAATATTTAGCTGTTAAACTCTGTGTTTATATTCAGATATAGGAAACTTACTCATCTTTTATTTGCATTTAAACATTTTGAGAGACTTGGGAGCCCCCAAGGAACAAAAAGCCTATGTTTTGCAAATTACCCCTTGTAGTTTTCAGGTAAGGAAACTTCCCCAGGGGTTTCCCCACTCCCGGGCTGCCTCTGGCCAGCCGATTTACTGGCCATGTTTCCATGGAAACGAAAAATGGATGGGTGAAAAAGGGGGAAAAAAAAGTTCTTATAATAGGTGGCATTTCCCAGCTTGGAAAGTGGGATTTTCCCAGGCTGGACTACTTCTTTTCCAGGATTTTTTTTTTTTTTTTTTCCCTGGAGGGATGAAGGAAGGGCACGCCCTGATGTGGAGATGGACGGGCAGCAGAGGGCTGCCCCAGCTGCCTGCTGCATTCAGAGCAGCAGGGCTGGGTTCGAGGCTTTAATGCTGTGATTTATGGCCACTTTGCTGCTATAGAGGTGTCGATTTGGCTAAAAGAAATTTTAAACTCGTTTTTTGATGAGTGGGGCAGCACAGGGGAGCTGCCCTATCCTGGTTGAGCCCACTCAGTGGTGTGAACATGAGAGATGGTCTCAGCAGTGATAATTCCTTTCCAGGTCTGTGCAGACATTTAATGATGCTTCTTGGCTTTACAGCTCACTACGAGGCTTCATTAAAAAGCATCTGCAAAGGCTTTGAAGTCCTCGCTGGACATTTTGCACCATCATTGAGAGCAGCCATAGCAGCACCATCCTGGGCTGGCACAGAGACTCTGAGTTGTGATGAAGATATCAAACCCAAGGTGTAGCACAGCCAGCTCAAAGCAAACCCGAAATTACAGTCTCTGCAGGGAGAAGTGACAGCCCTGCTACAGAGATCAAGGATTTATGGAGATGGGGCAGCCAGATCTCTCTCTTGCATCCTGATAGCTGATGTGACACATCAGGTGTCAGGGTAGCTCCTGTTCCTAAGAGGTTAAACAAGTCGTAGCATCAGGAGGGGCTGACATGCTGGTCCAGGCGAGGAGTGAATCATTAAGTTGTATTCCCACGGCTGAGACAGGCAGCAGCAGCTCAGCCAGGGTTACGTAGCCTCAGGTGAGCTGTACGACAGGAAAACACACATCTGATGTGAGGCTAGGTGCTCTCGGTTGTGAAATGATAATCAGGAGAGCTGCTGATTGCTGAGTCAGGGGGTTCTGTCCTGAGGTGCAGGGTTGGGCTTTTCTGGATGTGTGTGTGCTTATACAATGAATCTGTTAAGTGTATTTTTTATAATATTTCAGGCTTTTTTTTCCTCCCCTTCAGGTTTATTTTTTCAATAGCCTGCTTCACTTAAAAACTAACTTTTTAAGTGTCACAAGATGGAGGAAAAAGGATTTCTTGATGGGAATTAGGGCAGCTCTTGGTTCCCTGTAGACAAATAAGGCTGGTTTCATGTTTAGGGGCCCCAGCAGGAGGAACAGTGGGGATGGACTGTGTCCAGCATGGAGAAAAGATGTTATTTAGACATCATCAAAGACAGAGGAGAGATACAGAAAAATTTACACACATATCTGTTTACACAAAAATATTTTTATATATATGCATATATTTGTATAAATATACATATATATGCACATATATACACGTATGTACTTAACACATACCTATATATACACACATATGTACATACACACACATATATATAAAACATGAGCAAACCCCATTTTATATATATACACAGATATATTAATGTATTTGTATAAATATACACTTACATACATATATATGCATATGTATACATATATATACATATATATGTATATACATATATACATATATACATATATACACATATATATGTATACATATACGCATATATATGTATATATATGCATACATATATACAGTATATATATACATACATATATACATATACATACACACACACACACATATATATATATATGTATAAATATATAAAACCCACACACACAGAGAAGGTGAATGTTAGCATTTTTACCAGGGTGTGCATACTTGAGGGACACCTCTGTCCTGGGGCTGCTGAGATCTCTGTTCCTCACTGTGGTAATTTGTATTTGCCAGAGCTGGCAAATGCTGCAATTCCTCTCCTGCCTTCTTTGCACATCTGGGCTTCCTAACCCCATTTCTCTTCCTGCAGCTGCTGCCTATTTTCTTCAGGAATAGGACCAGGAGGTTTTGGGAGTGAATCACAGAGAAACCTCATCACCCTGAGCATCTCAAGCCTACAAACTTAACCTTGTGGACACTGGCAAGGTGAAGGGGAGGAATAAAGGTCTGATTTTCACAGGTTTATGCCCAGCCACAGATCCAGGCTGGAATGCTGCTCCAGTGAGGAGGGGCAGGCAGGAACTGCAGCACATATGGCGAGCCCGGCCACACGCTGCTCCAGAGCCGTGAGATACGGAAGCACAAGGGCACTGCCACAGAGAAAATATCAGCTCTGGCTTTGGCTGGCTCTGGGACTTTCTATTCAGAGCCACATCATCACCTGAGCTAACGGCTTGTCACAGAGGAGAGGGTTTGTTTACAAACCCTGCTCCAGAGGGAAGGGAATGATGTCAGCCATAGAGGAGGATGGTGATGGCAGCGGCCACCCATGGCAAAAGGCGTGTGGTTTTGGGGTGATTTTAGGATCTGGCATGATGGGAGGTGCAGCAGGGGCCCCCAGAGTGGAGGTGTAGAAGGAGGGATTACAGGTGACCTCACCTTTGGTAAGTCACAGTTGTACTAATTACCAAAGAAGAGGAACAGTCTTGCCCTTTATGGGTCACAGCTCTGATTAATAAAGATAAATGTGACAAAAGAGGTGAATTGGCTGGTCAGGGGGTTTTTGGAGGAGGAGGAAGACCTGGAGGAGGTAGAGGAGCCCTGGGGAAGAAGGAATGATCCAGAGAGGCACAAAGAAGAATGAAACAAGGAAGAGAGTTGCTGCAGTAAAGATCTGCTGTGAGGTCAGTCTGGGTCTGATGGAGTCAGAGCTGCTGTTGAGCTGGGTGAGAGCTGTGTCCAGAGCCTGCAAACCAACACCTGCAGTCATAGCTGTGTCCAGATCCTGCAAACCAGCACCTGCAGTCACAGCTGTGTCCAGATCCTGCAAACCAGCACCTGCAGTCACAGCCCAGCAGGAAACAGCCAGCAGTCAGAGCCTGCAGCTGGACCCTACAGTGGGAGCTTGCTGTAGCAGAGTCAGGATGGCAAAGCTGTAAAGAAGAATAAACTGGGACCCTTTTCATGTTGTTGAATGAGAGTCTGTGTCTTGTCTCATTTCTACCCCTAAGGACAGAGTAGAACTGCAACTCCTCTGTTGCAACACTCAGAGGAGCCTGAGGATGCTGTACCACGAAATTGTGGTGTCTTCTTTGTCCTTGATGATGTTCAGAGAATGTCACTTCCTTTTGCTGAGCACACTCCCTCTTCAGATTCTCATGCTGGGATCCCTGAAACTGTATCCAGCCTGTCCAGTCAGGAGCTTCCCTGATTCCCACCAAGAATCCTCTTTCCCTCAACTTGTGACAAACTAAAAGTTGGTTTTCAAGTGAAGCAGACTACAATATATATGTTGTTTGTTTGTTTGTTTGTTTTTAAGCAAGCAGATATTTAAAATAGTAAAAAAATTTCATCTACTGATAATCTCCATTCCTCCTGTTTCAGGAGCTGCTCCCATTCTGCACAGTTTACCTGGGCAAAGTGAGTTGTCTCCAATTTCATTGCCAGAGCATCAAGAGGAAGTTTCATTATTCTAATTTAGCATGAAAATACATTTAAATAGCATTTCATTTTGCCCTTTCACAGTATTAAGTAACTGCAAGAATCTTTTCAAGAGCAATTGCCCACAGCTTTTTGTGTAAATGTTCTCTTTACAAAAGTCTCATGATGATTTGGGAGAAGCAATAGGGGAAAAACATGCTTCAGTGACAGAATAAAGAAGAAGTCTAGTGTAATGCTCAATACAGTATTATTTATCCTGTAGCTAATTACAATCATAATCTGCTGTGTAAGGGAGGCATTTCAATGTCAAATTTCATAAAAGAGATTAACTCTCCAGGAAAGATGAAGCAATGGGGGTCAGAGAGTGTTGCAAGAGCCCATCAGCACTCAGGGTCCCTCCAGGGGAGCCCTCAGCTCAGTCCCAGCCACACTCCTGGGCACTAGGCAAGCAGGCTTGGAACAGACTAATAAAAATATTTGGTTAGTTTATTAAATTAATAGAGTCATAGAAGGGTTTGAGTTGGAAGGTATAAGATCATCTAGACCAAGCTCCCTGCCATGGGCAGGACACCTTTCACTATCCCAGCTTGCTCCAAGCCCTGTCCTGCCTGGCCTTGGACACTTCCAGGGATGGGGCAGCCACAACTTCTCTGGGAAACCTGTGCCAGGGCCTCACCACCCTCATAGTACAAGATTTCTTCCAAATATCTCATCTATACCTGTCCTCTTTCCATTTGAAGCCATTACCCCTTGTCCTTGCCACTCTCCTCATCTTTCTTATAAACCTTCTTTCTTCAAGTATTTAGAGACCTCAGTAAGGTCTCCCTGGAGGTTTCTTTCCTCCAGACTGAACAGCTCAACTCTCTCAGCTTGTTTTCAGAAGAGAGGTGCTCCAGCCCTCTGAGCACCTCTGTGGCCTCCCCTGGATTCTCTCTGACAAGCCAATGTCCTTTTGTGCTGACCCAGCCTGGGTGCAGCACTCCAGGAGGGTCTCACAGGAGCAGACAGAGGGGGACCATCACCTCCCTTGACCTACTGACCACACTGCTTGTGAAGCAGCCCAGGATGTGCTTGGCTTTCTGGGCTGCAGCTGCACATGGTTGGGTCATTCAATTTTTCATCCCTCAGTTTCCCCTGGTCCTTTTTGGCAGGGCTGCTCTCAATCCATTCACCCCCAGTGTGCATTGGCAGAGGGGATTGCCCTGACCCAGGTGCTGAACCTTGCACTTGGTCTTGTTGGACCTCATGAGGTTTTTGTGGGTTTATTTCTGACATAATTACACCAAAACAGTACAACAATTCTGAAATGTTTCAACATCCAAAATGTGAAATGTTGTCAAAGCATCAGATGGATGTCTCTTCCCCATGGTCAGCAGGGGAGTCACTGGGCAGCAGGTTTACAAGAGCAGCTGTTACTATTCAGTAAAAGCATTTTAAATACCAGGGCACCTGCATGAGGACCCTCCTCTGTCCTGCATTTATGGCTGTAACATTTATCCAGCTCCCTGTAAGGTTAGTAAATGGTGATCTGCAGGAACAGAATGAATTATCAGGTAATAAATCAAATTGCTTGTCCTGGAAAAGAGGGACTCAGTATCAGACTGGGTATTGCTTATGCAGGCAGAGACCAGAAATATTCAGGTAACACCCGTGGTGTTTTCCTGTCACTAATGAGAATGAACTGCATGGTATTGGTTGCCCACCAGGTTTTCCAAGCGGGAAATTTGCTCATAACCTTTTTGACATGTGCCTCCAGAAGCTGAGTGAAAAGGATCTAAGTCCCAATAATGCTGTCTCTGAGAGGGCCTGTTCAATTAAATCTTCCTCAATATGTCAATCACCTGCTAAATGTAACTGCTGTGGGCTTGGGAAGTGCAAATCAACAGGTTTAAATGATCCAGGAAGGGCTGGATCACAACAGCTGGAGAGTGGCCATGCCACTGAGGGGACACACAGCCCAGGCTGAGACCAAACCAACACAAATCCAATTTCTGAATGACGGATGTCCCCTGAACTCCAGCACAAAATGAAGCACTTATGCTCCTTGGCACGATGTACTTCATTCCAGGAGCCAGAGTAAAGTTTTCAGGTATTGCACTAATTTGTTGAGCACTGATACTGCAGTGACCTTGCAGGTGACCTTGGAAAAGGGCAGTGGCCCTGTTTGTTGCTTGTAACTGAATTGTAAAAGGCAGCTCAGAGCTCCCTTCTCCCACAGATCTGGCTCTGTGCATTGAGAGCTTGTTGGGATGAGGGAGGTTATGGTTTAGGCACAGAAAACATCAGGTGAGCTGGTCCCTGCATGTGCCAGGGCTGCACGAGGCAGAGGAATAGTGATGACAATGACAATCACAACAACAATCACCCAACCAGGGAAAACCTTGTTTATAACACACCTGAGTAATTAAGAAGCATTTGCTCCAAAAGCTTTAATGTGTGCAATTCCAGGCAAACAGAATTCCTGTGAAATCACAAATTCAAATACTGTCTGTGCTCTAGAGGGTGAAGCCCTGCCTGTGCTCCCCTGCACTGGTGCATCCCTGGACTCTGTCTAAAAATAAAACCCTAAGCAAAAAAGAACAAGCCCCTGCTGGCAGCCTGGCATGGAGGCAGAGCACAGCCATTGCCAGGCATGCGGTCTCTTTGTCCTTACAGGTCAAACCTGGAGCTGAGTTAAGGATGCCAAGTCTCCAGATCAGCACTCAGAGTCACAGCTCCCTCTTGCCTGTCTCCTGTCTGGAAGGCCGTGGCCAAGAGCTGTCCCTGGACCCCTGCTCAAGGCCTGAGGGCATCACCCGAGGTGAGAAGTGCCCTCTGCCCTTCACATCATCACCAAAGGAAGCAAAACTGGAGCATTTTCACCCATACTTGTGAAAGTGTCACATTGCAAGAACTCAGCTTCAGAGCCAGTCCAGGACAAGTGGAAACAGGAGCTTCCTTTTGCCAGTGCTCTCTACTGTGTCCCCCTTGCTCACTGCCCAGGGACCTGAGTCTGTTTCCTCAGCAGTGTATGGGAGAGAGGCTGAGCTGAGGTCTGATCCCATTTATGTCCCCATACTTGCCAAATTCCAGGATAAACCACTGAGTCCCAGCCCATCTGAAGCCCAGCAGAACTAAAAAAGCCATGTCTGAGCTTTCAAAGTGGAAGTCACCTGCTCTCAGGTGTTGTCCTTTCAATATCAGGACCCTGTCTAAAGTCCCAGCTAGCACTTGTGTTCTGTTAAGCACAGGGAGATAAAAAAGAACTAAACCAGACCCACATAATGCAAGATTGAAAGAAAGAAAAAAAAGCATGTCAAGGTTTCATATTACTTCAAATCATCACATAAACAGAGCATTATTAAAACAACATTCCTGGGAAAGCTGCCTCTCACCCATCCTCTCCCCTGTCCCTGACTCCCATGGCAAGGAGCTGAGGGGTTACAAATAAAACCCTAAAGGAGAGAAATTCTGGCATCGATTCCAGCAATTGGGATTTCTAGTATGTCTCAAAAAAAGTGTCAGATCTGTCACTCAGTGCTTACAGGTTATCCTCTGTGAGCTCAGGCATGAGCCTGCAGTGTTTATTAAACCCATGGCCTGGCAGAGGAAAGGTGTCTGTTTGAATTGCAATAAAGTTGGTTTTCAAACAGTTGGTTTAAAACTCTTTGTCCTGGTTTAGTGAATTACTGAACACCAGGATAAAGTGTTCAAACACAGATTCTTGTGTCTTTGTACCAGGTGCCTTGCAAATGTCTCTGGCCACTTCAGCAGACACTTAGGGCTCTGGGCTGGTTTTTCTGGGTGCTGTGGCATAGCAAAATAAGGTGCTCCTGTGTCCCTCTGTGAGTATATCTGTCTAGAGGGATAGATGTGAGCTGTGAAAATATATGTATGTTAGATTTAATTGCATGGAGCTGGCTTTGCTCTGCAGTACTCAGTGACAGGACCTGCCCTTCCTTGTGCCCCTTGGGGTCTCCTCTTACTTATCTGCCCCATCCCAGTACTGGCTCTATTGCTTCCCCTGCTCTCAGTGCCACAACCCTTCCTTTTCCCCATCTACACCCAGCTGGGAGGCTTGGGAGCAGGAGTTAGTCTCTCTCTCCAGAAAATGTTCCCATTTATTTGTGTTTCCCTCCTGCACAGGGAGATCCCACCAATCTCTGAAAGCTGCATGAAGTTATTTGCTCGAGTGAGCTGACAGCAGCCTCTGGGCTAAACTTTTGATCAGTCAGTTTTCTGCCACCTTCAAAAAGCACTGCTGGCTGCAGGGTGGGGATGGGACCAGCACAGCTTGCCATGGGCAAGGGGAGCAGCACAGGAGGATCTGGATCTCCATCCTCTTGCTTGGCACCAAGCCCCCAGTGTCCAGGTGTAGGTGTCTCCTTCCTGGCATGGGGGAATGCACCACAAAAAGCACACAGAGGTTCTGCTGTTGAAGCAAACCAGAGCTGCAGGGACTTTTTCTTCCCTCAGTGACTCTCTTGGTGTTGTGCTTCAGGACACCACCTCCCTCAGGCAGGGCAAAATTAGGAACCTGTCACCTAGTTCTGTCCAGTTTTTCTACAGCTTGCTGGCAATACCTGTGGCTGACTCTCCTCTTCAGTGGAAGGTATTTTTCATCATTTATCATCATCTCATATCCTGAGGGTTTTCCACACACTCACAGAAATTCAAAATGATCACACTGATGCCAACATTGTTTCAACATTTACACTTCTGGGACAAGTACCTTAAAAAAATGTGACAGGGATAAAACTGCAGGGACAGATCTAAGCACAGAAGGAAGGAGATGGAGTGTGGAAGCTGTAAGGTAAGAAAGCTCCAAGTCTACACTGAATAGCTGAAATTTCCCACCCCATCTTCTCTAAGATGCACATAGATCATAGTGCTGTGAAACTCTGTTCCCTAAATAAATGGGATGAGCCAGCACAGATGAAACCATGGGTGCTGTGCATAACAGGGGTACAGAAAAGCACATCCATCACCCAGCTGATACTGAGAGGTGCACACTGTACCAGGACACACAGAACATGGGGATATTCCACTCTGGACTAAACCATGTCCATTACAGACAAATCTTCTGAGTGGGGTGTAGATGGAAGTCTGTACAAGGGATTCCCAGTGGTTCTATTCCTGTTTGTGAGCACCACAGCAGCACCAGGAGGTTTTGCTGGAATGAGGCATGGGGGACAAAGACAATGAAGGAAACTCTGCCTGCCATGGGGTAAATGTCATCCCTGGTGCCTAAAAGGACAGAGCCTGGGTTGGCACCTTGTAGTGACCCTTGCTCATCATTCTCAGTTAAGACTTTTGAGATGGCCCAATTCTGAAACTGTTTCTCAGTCTTTGTCTCTACAGACTTTCCCCATTAATATTGCAGATGTGTCTGTCTGAGCAGCAAATGAGAACAGCAGCTCTGTCCACAGCTGGACATCCAACTCCACACTTAAGGGTACAATGAGTAGCCTGATTGTCTGAGACGTGGAGCATCCAAACTCCTCACAGGGTTATAGAAGGAGATCGACATATCTAACAAAAAATGAGCTTTATCACTGTCTCACTGGAGAATTTTAAGCCAAATTTGGCTGTTCACAGCTGTGCAGGAAAATCTGTAAATCAAGAAGTTACTTCAGGCAAGATTTAAAATGCTCTAATTGCCTTTTGGATTTATGACAAAAGTACCACGAGAGACAAATGGGTTTCAGCACTCCACTGGCATAATTTAGGAAAAAAATATAGCTTTCCTTCTCTAATAAGTCATTATTGCCTTAGATTTAGTGTTCACACTTTCCCCATTAATACTGCAGGGCATGTAGTTATAGGACAAAGGGGGTTGGCTTTAAACTGGAAAAGGGCAGTTTTAGATTCGATGTTGGGAGGGAATTCTTCACCATCAGGGTGGTGATGCCCTGGCACAGGCTGTCCAGAGAAGCTTTGGATACCTCATCCCTGGAAGTGTTCAGAGCTATGTTGGATGGGGCTCTGAGCAACCTGGACTAGTGGAGAGTGTCCCTGCCATGGAAGGGGGCAGGAACCAGATGATTTTTAAGGTCTCTTCCAACAAAAACCCTTCTGTGTTTCAATGAGAATAATTCCAAGCTCAAGTATTTAGCTTCCTCTGCTGGGTATTTTATTCCTCTACAATTTTTTGGAGTGAGTGTTATAAAGTCAAGTTAAATAAGGGCACATAAATTATGGAAACAGCTGTATGAATGTATGAAGTACAGGGGACACTAAATTCAGGTTATTACAGAAATTTTCTGTTCTGTGCCTGGATGTAACTTATTGGCCTCATATGAGTTGAATTACAAGTAAGTGCTCATAACTTTAATTTCCAAAAAGCCCTGTCTTGGGAAAAAAAAAAAAAAAAAAAAAAAAAAAAAAAAAAAAAAAAAAAAAAAAAAAAAAAAAAAAAAAAGATGTGTCACAAATATAAAGAAGCAGGGATCAGCCCTCTTCATGGGAGTGCACAAATCCCTTTGCTGAATTAACCTTGTGTCCAAAATGTGCTCAGCAAGGAACTATGCTCTAGAAATGGAAAAGAATGAAACTGGATATTATTCCTTCTGGAAATAAGAGCAGTGGGGAGATATTTTTTTTATCTGTTTAGAAAAAAGACCATGACATTTCTGTACAGGTTTTGATGGCTCTTCAAAAATGTTGTGTTATTGGGTGGTCTGATTTGTATTCCCTGCATTGATTTGTATTGCATTTGGCTCCAACAGCAACAGTCAAGTTGCTGGGGGATGGGTCTTTTTCTTAAAGATAATTTCTTTTTTCAAATATTCTTGAAGTGCAGCTTGTATTAAACTGGGTAATAATTAGATAGTGAAAATGCTTCTATCTAATGCTTAGATTATTACAAGTGCCTGAGGCAATTCTTCAAGGTTTATAACAGACATAGAAATCAATGTTTAATGTCAAAAGTGATCCTGGAAGGTGTTTATTGAGAGTTATTTTTTAATATAAAGTGTAAAGATTAAAAAAATGCTTTTATTCTTAGTTTTACTTGTAGTGGTGACTGGGGGAAAGGTGTGGTATCATCAGGGAGAAGTATTACCATAAAAGCTGGTGTCAAACCTTCTTTCAAGCTTCTTGATCCAAAATACCAGTTAAAACCAAACCAAGTCAGTGTATTTAAAGTCAATACCCCCCCCCCCCCCGATCATTCTTACATTACACTAATTTCTTAGAGCTGCTATAAACCAGCACTAGACACTTTCACCAGTGAAGCCTCATTACTGAGCCCTGTAAGAATCTGCCCTTTGGAGAGAAACTTTCAGCAGGTTTGGGCTTAACATCCATTAAAAAATCTTGTACAACATAGTCTGAAGACAGTTTTCCTGCTGCTAGAATAATGCACTCAGGAGCAGCTGGGACAGCAAAGCTGCTTCAGCATCCTCTGCCACCCTTCATCCTTTCTCTTCCACCCTCCCCTGGGCTGGATGAGACCTTAAAGATCATCCAGCTCCAACTCCTGCCATGGTCAGGGATGCCTTGTACTGGACCAGGTTGCTCAGAGGACAATCCTGTGGAATCACAGAGATGGGAACCAGTCACCCCAGGCTGTCTGCTGGGGGGATGAGCTGTCAGAGCTGCCCTTTCCCTGTAGGTACCCAGCTGACATCCAGAGGATTTGTTTCATCCCACTGTCCCTGCACAGGACCAGGATCACAAGCACACATAGAGTCACTTACACTGGAGACAGCCACAGCTAAGTGGGGTAATCCCACTTTCCAATGTCCAAATGATTTAATAGAGATGAAACCCAAGAGACATTACTGAAATGAGATAAATCTGGGCAGAAATGATTGCAACAGCGTTTGGGGAATCGAAAAACAGTTTATACCCTGGCAGATACAGGGTCGAGAGAAAGATGCAGCTCTCTGGAGAAGCCTGGGTAGGAAAAAGGTGAATGATGGCTCCACAAGCCATCAGTGCTGGCTTGGACCCCATCCTGAAAGTGCTTGAGCTGTACCTGTCCTGTAAAAGGCAGCTTGGGATGCAGGTGACTTCACTGGGGGCTGTAGGAGTGGGATGGACATACTGGGTCCTGGGTGCTTTCCCAAAACTTTAACCAGGCTGAGGGGAGACTGGGAATGGAGCTCACCCCTTCAGGGGGCTTTCAGGGCATATTCTCACCTGTGGCATTCCCAGCTGCTGCCCAAAAACTGAGGAGCCATCTGCTTGAGGAGCTTTTGAGTAGGGGCTTCACACCCTAGAAGCATCCACCTCTGTGCATGGCAGACAGGGCAGCCTGAGGGACAGACTTGGGTGTGACATTTGCAGTGTCCATGTCCACACCTGGGCAAGGTATCCCAGCTCTCTGCTCATGTCCAAGTCACATCAGCAGCCCCAGGTGAGGGAAAAGCTTTCCAGGAATGGTGGCTGTAGGTCAGGGAATGCCTTTTATCACAGGTGGAAGGATAGATGAGGCTGTGTTAGAGCTGGAAAGGCAGAGGAGGTGCATTGCTTTCCTTCAGATCTGAAAGGTGCAGACCCCAAAGGCTCACTACTGTGTGCTGATTTCTCCAAGCAATCCAATGAAAAATACACTTTCTCCCCACACATTTTGCTTCATTCAAATGCTTCACTAAGGATAAGCAATAACTGCTACTACAGCAGCATTTTCAATGCAGTGGGAAGATTTCAAGCTTTTCTCAGGGCACTGAAGTCCAAAAAGTATGAGATCATGACAGTGTTACCTACCTGCCTTTTCCCAATACACTGCCACACTCTATGCAAATAGAGCTAAATGTGGTTTAGGCTCCAGATATCAGTAAGAACATAGAGTGGAGAGATGAGAAAACATCTCCTGGTGGAAGACATCAGGTTAAAAAAGGAGAAAATGCTTGAGGAAGGATGGAGTTTAAGATGATTATAGAAAACCCAGAAATTTGTGCTGGAGGTGTAAATCTCCAGGTGTAAATCAGCACAACCTTGTGGATGTTTCTGTTTGCATTAGCCAGGGGTCTGCTCCCATGTATTTGATCAAACATGGCTCAGTACAGGGGAATAAGAAGTGGCAGAGAACAACTTCCTCCTCTGAGGGAGAGCTGGAATGCAAAATATGTCTAAAATAATACACTATCCAAGTAGTCTTTCAGCCTTTCCCAAAGGAAAAATACACTTCTCTACAAGGAAAAAGCCACATGTCTCTCTACAGCCCCAGGAAAAGAATGAGGTCACATCTTTCACTAATGCTGAAAGAGAAGGATTTTTTTTGGTGCAGTGTTTCATCCCCTACTAGTAACTTGACATGCTTCACTGCGGTGATATCCTGGTATTTATCTTATTTTGGGCTTCTTAAAAAAAAAAAATTACAATTCTACCTCAATCTAAAGGGATGAATCCTGCATCAGCAAGGCAATGCTGCTATTATGAGGAAATGGGTTTGCCCCTTGCTTCCATCAGTGTGATTTGGGAGCAATTCTCCCTAAGTTAAAAGGTGAAAGCTGTCCCACTGACTCTGGCTGCAGAAGGGTTTCTTGCCTGGGAATGAGGGAAAAGAAGCCAGCTTCATAAACCAGATTTTGGTCTCTTTACACAAGGACAATTTGCAATAAACCCTGTGGCTAGCATGAAGTTATTGCAGATTTGCACTGGCATGAATGAGGTCAGAAACCAGCCCGGGGTGGCTGGGATAAGGAGGCACAGAGGTGTTGGAGCAGAGAAATTTGGAGTTTGACTTTCTGCAGCCCCTAAACGATCTCAGTGCAGTGACACCCTGCCTTCAATGTATTTTGGGTCAAATTGATGAGTGTCATGGCTCAGGACCAGGCACACCTGACATGGAGAGAGCCACGTGGAGCTTGTTGGAGCAACCGTGTGCTAATTAGTGCTCTCTGCTCAATGAATTTAGCTTCAACTGCTCACAGAGTGTCTGCAGCTAGATTGGGATTTCCTCAAATTGATTTGTAATTTGAGGTTACTCAATTAATTTTTCTTTTTTTTTTTTCTTTTTTTTTTTTTCTCATTTTCTTTTATTTTTGCTCTTTTTTAATCACACAAGTGTTTGAGTCCTGGAATTTGCCCCTCCTTGTTTCAACAGGTGCCAGAATCTCCAGCTGGGTGCCCTCTCCAGCACCACAGCCCTGACTTGGCCACCAGTGGGCCAAACCTCCCAAGATTCACAATCCATTAGGAGGGAGGTTACAAATAAGCAGGATGGAGGAAATTCAACCCTTTTTTTCCCTTTTCTGGGCCACACAAGCCTTGCCCAAGGCATTATGCATAGAAAAATTAGGCTGCTGCAAGATTCACTGGCGGGGTGCAGAATTTAAATAGAATTTTCTCTTGTCCCAGTTACACAAAGTCAGCCTGATTGTCCCATTCCCTATGCTGGTGTAAAATGGAAGTAATTCCAGTCCTGAGGCTGGGATTTACAGCTCACTGGAGGGACAGATAGCACAGGAGGCATGGCATGGCAGCTGCTCCAGGCAGCAGCTCTCAGTGCTGGCCACTTGGGTCATAGAATCCTTGAATGGTTCAGGTTGGGACCTTAAAATCTGACTGGTTCCAACCCCCTGCCATGGGCAGGGACACCTTTCACCATCCTACATTGCTCAAAGCCCCATCCAATTTGGCCTGGAACACTTCCAGGGATGGGGCATCCACAGCTTCTCTGGGAAACCTGTGCCAGTGTCTCACCACTCTGATAGTGAAGAATTTCTTTCTAACATCCAATCTAAACCTGTCCTCTTTTGGTTTAAGGCCATTCCCCCTTCATCCTACCACTACCTGCCCTTGTAAAAAGGTCCTTACTGCATGAGCAGCACTTTCCTTCCGATGTGAAAACTAACATGGATACAATTCAAATTTGAATTTTTCAAGCCTTTTTTGTGGCCTGGCTTTTGAGTATGTTTGGAGGCAGGGAATGCAGGAGGTGTATGAGTGAGTGCTGCAAAGCAGTGACCCTGCATGGGTAATATTTTATGGTGTTCACCTCCCATCACTTCTAATATGGAGTCACCAAAGGACCCACTTACCCTTCCAGTCTTTCAAATCTCTCACTACTTTGAGGTTCACAGATCAGAATCAGTGGCAGTTTTGTGCCAGGCAAATCTGTCTGATTCCAGGGAAGTGGTGCTGTCCCAAAATAAATGGTGTTCTTTTAGGGATGGTCAAGTTTTGGGAATGAAACAGTGGCTCCCATTCAGAGACATCTTTTGAGGCAGCTGAGCCCAGTGACACGAAGAGCTGAACCCTGCAAGGTGATGTGAATCTTTGCTGCTGCTGCTGCTGCTGAGCCCTGGCCACTTCTTCCAGCACTCAAAGTCAGCCATCTGCTGGGGGGAATATCTGGTGCATCCTGCATTCAAGAAACTTCCCTTTCTCCCTTTCTCCTGTCCTCCAAAACATGTAAAATACCCTGGAAATGGTGCCAGACATTACTTGCCCACCCAAGTAGTATGGTTCATCATTTATGGACTTAAAAACACCAACACAAGCACTTGTGTAATATGATGGGATTTTCATGACAAATATGTTTGTTCTGGTTTCAGTTCAGCTTTGCACCTGGAGTGGGGCAGAGCCCAGAGCTGTTGCTCTCTGCCTGTGGCTCTTCCAAGAGGGAGCTCAGACCCACAGCCAGGCTTCCCTCCTCTTGACTTGAGATTTGCAATCAGAGCAATTCCACTGACTTCAGAGAGCTTCTTCTCATTTCCAAACATATGCTTAGGAATATAATCAGGCTTACAAATCTCCACTGACGGCAAAGCCGAGTGCCAGCTTCCCTTAACAAGTAATGCAAAACACTGCTGGGGGGGTGAGCAGCCCAAGCCTGCTACCCAAAGCTCAGCAAACCCCAAAACGAGCAGTCACAGCCTCCTCCTTGGAAATTAACATTTTATGAGCAGGATTGGAAATCTGTGTGTGCTCTGGTACTGTGAGAGCATGATATACCTGCAGAAAGGTGATGTCTGCTATCGTGGCATTGCTCTGCTGCCTGTGGGATAGAGGTGGGCACAGGGCAGGAGGGTGTCTGCAAATAGCCAAACCCAAGGGAGAAATAGTGTGGCCTTCACCAGCAACACACAAAGCACAACTCATAGGAGGTGAGGCTTTCTCCCACCCACCCCTGAGCAGCCCATTTCAGCTCCAGGTGTCAGCAAAGGATGTCTCTGTGCTCATCCTCCCACAGGAGACACAGATGCAGAAATAAGCACCTCACACTGCTCAACATCACAGTGCTCCAGACACATCTCTGCTGATGGGAATCATGGTGACTGTCAATAAACAGATTCATCCACTGCCTGGCTGCTGCTGGAGTTGTAAGAAACAGTGCTCAAACTTTTGTCTAAGCTGGGCAGCATTTAGCCCAGTGTCTCCATGTTCAGCTCTCTGTGTGAGTGAAGCAGAGGTGATGTTAGCAGAGACTGGTGCCACTGGGAGGGTGTCTGGGACACTCATGTGGTGATGGTAGATGTCACCAAGAGCCTACAGTGAACCAGCAGCTGGAGGTAAAGGAGGCCTTCATTTGGGCAACACAAAGCCCAGGCTCATGTAGCTGCCCACATCCAGACACCAGAATTTGCAGGTCCAGTCTTCTGCCACTTGTCCCCCTGCCCATGCTGTTCCTCAAAAGACTGTTCTGACATTTCTTACCTTTCTGACCATTTCTCCCTTTAATGCCTGACCACTGTTCCCAAATTCCCTGGTGGTGCAGCCCCAAACAACTTGTTCCCATCTTATTAAAAATATGCAAAAAACCACTATGGAAATGTTAAATCATCCTTGTGGACCTTGGGAGAATTGAGGTGGTTCTGCTCTGTGCAAAGCCTCAAGGAAAAATTCAAACCCTCCAGGACCATTGATGGTGGGTGTACATTCATTGAGTGGAGGCTCACTGAGCAGCACTAAATGCAGACCACACAAACCTGTGGCTGAGCTGCCAAAATCCATGCCAGCTCTCTGGATAGCTGCTGCCTGGCTCTACTGGCACCATGCCCCTACCTGCATGAGGCCAAGCACATCAGCACCTCCAAAAACAGCAGCACTGGCAGCACCAGGGTCAGGCTGGACATCCCACCACTGCCTTGGGGCACCCAGGCCCACCCAGCCCTACTGTACATCCCTCCCTGTGTCCCTCTCTGCCCCTCTGCTCTGCAGAGGAAAATGGAAGTTGCCTTTTGTCTGGCAGGGGTCAGACAGAGCCGGTTTGTTCGATAAAGCTTTAACGCTTTGTGAACACGCAGAAAAGCTCAACCCGGGGCCCTTTGACAATCACCATTGTTTTGTGGCTAAAAAAAAAAAAAAAAAAAAGAGGAAAAAAAGGAAGGGAAAAAAAAAAAAGAAGAAAGGCTGGTTCGATTTAAAACACCAAGTTCATGGCATTTCAAAGAGAAATGATACACAGCGTATGGATTTGTGTGATACGGGGAGATAAAGCTGGAATAAAATGCCAGGCAGGAGCATTACAAACGCTGCTCTCGGGGGTGAGCCTGGTATTTTGCCATCTGATTATTTTAAGTGGTTTCCATCTCTGCAGCAAAATCTCTGGCATTAGCTTCACATCCCAACTCAGTGTTTGGGGCAAAGTCTGGGGAAGGAAAAGGTGTTAAAAAAGATGAGAGAATAAGAAATACTTTTGCCCTAATGTCTATGGTGCCTGAGAAATGGCACGTAGATGTGTACGGCCCGCTCCAGCCACACTGGGGTTCATTGTCTGCAAAATTCATAAGCTACGTAATGCATCAGTTGCCAAGCAAAGCTGGGATATGGGAACCCTCCCTGCAGTTTATCTAAGGACTAAAATAAAATAAATTAAAAAAAAAAAAAAAAAAAAAAAAAAAAAAAAGAGGACTCCTGAAAGGATCGTATGAGCTGGCACGGAGGTCAGTTGATTGAATATTTCATTTATTGTACGTGCGGTTGCCAAAATAAATAGCTCGGGCAGGAAAGCAGTAGTCAGGAAATTGAATGTGGTGTTTTTTTTGTCTCTGGCGAAGTTTCCCTTGAGTGATTTCCTTTGGAGGCTGCTGCTGCCCGCGGAGCGCATCCCGCTCCTCCGGCTCCGGCGGCAGCGCAGGCACCGGCGGCGCGCTCCTCCCAGCCAGCCTCCGCCAGGAGAACAAAAATGTGTCGTTTCACTGTCCTTATAATGCACAGAGGAAATAGGATTAGGTCCAAATAGCAGCAAGGTAAGTAGGATTAATGGCTGGCTTAAATAAACTCCGCCGTTCCTTACAAGGCTGCTGGATATTGTTTCCGCCTGGCTGTGCGGCGTGCCAGGCAGCGCGCTGCTGTGCCCACGAGGTGCACGTGGAGATAAGGTTGGGGGGAGATTGCGAATTTGGACCACTTGGCGGAATTTTTTTCCTTTTATTTTTAATAAGAAACCCGACTTTTCCCGTTGCGGGACGATGAAATCCTCCACCCCCGTGGGACAGAGGGGAGAGAAGGATGGAAGGGTGAATGGTTGAAAGGATGGAGACAGGGAAGGATGGAGGGATGGGGAGAAGGAGGGATGGAAGGACGGAGGGATGAAGGGATGCAGTCTTTGTGAACGCCTCTTGCCCCCTGGCGTCCCCTCGCTGCAAGGACAGCGGGGTCGGGGACACGGGGGAGCGGGAGGGGTCCGGGGACCGGGGACACGGGGGGAGGTCGCCACGGGCCGTCTCTGTCTCTCATCGCCTCTTTCCCCAAAATCCCAACCAACAAATCCGGCCAAACCCACTCAAGCGACACCCCCGGGTAAAACTTGTTTCTCCCTCTCCAAAACACCCTCTAAAAATAAAGATCCTGCCCAGTTCCTCAAAGGCAAGTTTGAAGGGCAGGAACAGGGAAAAAAAAAATGCAAAAAATAAAAAAAAAATTAAATACTTGGTTGCTAGGAAGGGAATGTGGTGGCTTTTTTGGCATGTCTATCCTCTTTTGCATAGTCTCAGTTTCAGCTGGCAGACCAGGAGCTATGTGGTTGCCTCCATTAAATCAGTTTCTCATTGCAGACTGACAAGATTTTAAGAAAGGTTCCTAATGACCGATACAGGTTGGCATCGCAGCCGAGTTTTGTAATTAAACGTTACTGAGCAGCGGCAGTAGCTGGGGATAAATGTCAAGGCACCTTCTCTCTTTTTTTTTTTTTTTTACTTTTTTTTTTTTTCGCGATTTTCGGAGGAGAGTCTGAGTATGTCACATGGAAATTGCAACTGCCAAAACAATCTACCAGGAGCACATCAATAAAAATAACTTCCACATACTTCCCCAGCGAGCCAAGGAAATGACACTTAGTGGCTGTCGATGCTGAGCATCTCCCAAATCCCCCAAAAAGCTGCAATTACCGACGGCCCCGGCAAATGTCCCGTCCCGCTGCGGCAGGACCCAGCGCGCTCGATGCAGCCTGCACTCGTTAAATTGAATTTTACCGAGAAATGATGCTCGGTTGGCAAATCGACAGTAGGGAAATAAAAGAGGGAAAAGGATAAATGCGGGTGTTTTGGTGTGCGGGGGGAGAAGCGTCAGGGCAGGAGAGCTGTGGTGACAGTGAGATGCGGGCGCTGCAATGGGATGCTCGGGAGGGTGCTGGGGCGGGGGTACCAAACCCTGCCCCTCTGACCCAAACCCGCCGAGCTCTGCCGAGGTGGGACCAAAGTCAGACAACTTGCCTGGCGTTTGTCTTTCGTCTCTCTTTTGACTTTCTTGCTTTTTTCTTTTTCTTTTTCTTTTTCTTTTTCTTTTTCTTTTTCTTTTTCTTTTTCTTTTTCTTTTTCTTTTTTCTTTTTTTTTTTCTTTTTCTTTTTATTTCCCCTTCCCTTCCCTTCCCTTCCCTTCCCTTCCCTTCCCTTCCCTTCCCTTCCCTTCCCTTCCCTTCCCTTCCCTTCCCTTCCCTTCCCTTCCCTTCCCTTCCCTTCCCTTCCCTTCCCTTCCCTTCCCTTCCCTGCTTCCCTTCCTCTTCCCTTCCCTTCCTTCCCCTTCCCTTCCCTTCCCTTCCCTTCCTTCCCTTCCCTTCCTCCTTCCCTTCCCTTCCCTTCCCTTCCCTTCCCTTCCCTTCCCTTCCCTTCCCTTCCCTTCCCTTCCCTTCCCTTCCCTTCCCTTCCCTTCCCTTCCCCTCTGGAATTCCTCGCTGTCCCCGTTCCCCGCTCACCGCCCGCATTCCCGCAGGAATTTCTCGGAATTTCTCTCCCGGCCTGTGGTACCCGCGGATTTTCCGCGGATTTTCCGCGCTGCTGCCGGGACTCGCCCCCCACCCCCGGCACCGCCTCGCCCCGGGATCGCCCCCAAACCTCTATTAATTTATTGAAAAGCGCATTAAACCATCTCCCGCGGCCGGGGCCGGGTTCATCCATATGCATGCGGAAAGTTTCGCGGCGGCGGCAGCCCGGGGCGGGGGGTGCAAATTGCGAAGTTAAATATTTGTTTTTAATTTTCTGGCTCAAAAATTTTAACTAAGAGGCAGGATTCCGGCCGCTCTAATGTGCTTGCATAAATGGCTTTGTTATTACTACTTTCCTGCTAAAACAACATTTGTCCCTGTTCCTGGGGATGCGGGCGGGATCTGCCATCTCGGGTGGAAAAGCCGAGCGCAGACACCGCGGCCGGGGCCGCCCGAACGCGCAGAATTCACCCATCCCGACCCTCCCGCCAGCTTTTAATTAGATTTCCTGATTATACACATGTTTAAAGGACAAGATTGCGTGTTTATGGAGGGAGATTTCCTCGAGAGTCTGTTTGATTAAACGTATTTACAATAACTCCTGTAGTTAAATATGGCCACATTTTAGGGAACGGTTCGATGAAAGTGTGATTTTAAGACGGGCAAAAGTTGCAGAGAATGGCGTGCTCCAACCTGCCCCGAGGCTTGAATTTTATCCTATTATTTTTATTTTATTTTATTTTATTTTATTTTATTTTATTTTATTTTTTAAAAAATTAAAATAAATTTTTAATTTTCTTGAAATTTAATTTTCATTTTTTCCCCCTTCTACCTTCTTTTACCTTCTTTTATTTCCATCACTCATTATGAGCAATAAACTACGGAACCCGGGGCCGGTGATGCTGCAGCTGGACAAAAGGGTTTTTGTAAAGAGTTTTTTTAAAATGTCTTTTGGGGGGGGGGAGCACCACTTCTCGCTGTGATTCTCCCACTCCTGCTCCGCACTCTGCCCTGGGCTATACACGCCCTTCCTCCTCCTCCTCCTCCTCTTCCTCCTCCTGCCCTCGGGGTCCCTGCAGCTCCTCAGCCCTCGGCCGGCTGGGTCAGGTCCTGCCGGGGGCACAGAAACCACTCCGAATTCCCACTCCCTGACACTGCTCACTCTGCTGTGACATCCCACCAGTTAAATTTTTTAATAATTTCCCCTTTAGGTGTATAATTTCATCATGGAGAAGACTTTTTACCTCTTTTTTTTTTTTTTTTTTTTTTTTTTTTTTTTTTTTTTTTTTTTGAAGAATGCTGCATCTGAGAACACATCTCTCTTTTTGTCTTGCTTATTAGATATAATTTAACATAAAACGCCTGTTATAATTACTGATTATACAAGGGATCCCTTGTTTTTGCAAGCTACTAACAGGATTAGCTAACAAGTGCTAGATTTCAAATTAACCATAAACATTAGGCTGGAATTCATTTCATTGCACTGGAGAGGAGGGGAGGTGTGGATTTGGGGAAGAGGGCAGGGAATGGTTCTAGGAGCCTTTTGCCCAGAATCTCTTTCCTCTTGCCCAAGCTGTCCACACTGCAGCAGCACTGCCCTTGTAAAGCCTATGAAGGCATTATTTTAATTATTAAAAAACATTTAAAAAGACAAAATGGAAAAAAATCCCTCCTAAAATGTTGTCTTGGGAGGGCTGGCATGCCCTGATCCATCCTGGGGCAGAGCAGCAGCACAGCCTCCTGCCCATTGCATTCTCCCTGCCACAGGAAATGGAGGCTATAAAAAAGCCTATTACAGATGAGTTAATTAATGGTAATTGCAAAAGGGACCTCCCCTACGTAAAATCGTCTTTCGCCACAAAAGCGCATTTAAAAATAATCTGAGGAAAAAACCCACAAAACCCACAAAAACCTCAGGACCATAATGAAGCTTTTGAGTACAAAACCTCATGCTTTCACTGAGAGCAGGGAGGAGGGAGCTTCCCCTGCCCTGGTCTCACTCCTGCCAACCCAAACCTGTGTGAGGGAGATGCTCTGGAGCCTCTTCCACATGGAAAACAGCTTTCCCTGGGAAAGGGGGACTGCAGGGCTCCAGAGCACAGGCTGCAGGGGACACTACTGCAGGGCAGGGGTCCCTCTGTCCCCCTCCTTCTGCCAGAGCTGCTCCTGCTCTCTGCTTCCCATCCTTCCACCAGAGCTTCAACTCCTTAGGCCTGGCAGAAAGTAAATCCTTTTAATGAGTCAAATAATTTTGGACACAAGAAATTTTCCCCCCCTCTCCTTTGTAATTAGAGCTGGCCGCGTGTCTAAAATGATCTGCTTTCCAGAGGGAAACAATAATTGAATTGTTGGGTGTCTCCTGAGCTTTGCAGGGCTCCGGGAAGGCTGTGAGGGAAGCTGAGCCATTCTCTTGTTAGTGCCTGCAATGAGAGCGAGACACCCTAGAATTCAATTACCCGGCTCCTCCAGGAGCCGTTATAATTATAACGTCAAGTTGTTTTTTAAAATTTCATAATTATGCTTTAGGATCCTTGCGTGGATGTTTGGGAATGCGTCTGCCCGGCCCCAGCTCCCCCCAGCTCCCCTCCTTTGCTTCAGCCTCTTTCCTGGCTGTGCTGCAGTGGCATTCCTCCCTCCCTGCACCCGAGGGTGCCTGGGTGCTGTCCCTCTCCATCCCTGACCATCTCCATCATCTGTGTCACCTCACAGCCCTCCCCATGCCAGGGCCATGCCACACGGTGCTAGGGGGCTGCTGGCACATCCCTGTGCAGGTCTCCTCCCTGCAAAATTGGTTTCATGCACAGCTGTTCCAGAAGAACATCAGGGAGAAGTAGATTGAACAAGTTACAGAAAGTTTTGTGTTCAGCTTCTGGAGGGACAGGTGAGATTTGGGGCATGCCAGGTGGTGCTGGGGACTTTAGGTGTGGGGTGCCACATAAGAGCTCTACCTGTGCTCAGGTTGGCATTTCACCTATACCAGTGAAAATGTAAAATACTGAAAAACCTTCCCATTCCTTTAGCAGGTGGAAATTAAAAGCTTGGAAGGGCTTGACACACCACTGGCAACGTGCAAGCTTGGTCTGGGAGCAGCATTATGTTTGGAGGGTGGTTAAGTTACTTTTAAGCTCTGTTTAGAAAAGTGGCTCAAACTCTTACTCTCCTGCTGAAACGAGAGAGCTGTGAGCCTGTCCTGCTGCAGAGCCCTGGTTCAGGGCTGCTTCTCTCCCAGCCCTCAGCATGTCCCTGTGGCAGACCCACTGTGTCCTGCTGGACACGTGCCCTGGGAAGTGGCTGCCCAGGACTCATTAGTGAAGAAATCAGCCCTGGGCTGCCAGGTACTCTGCTGGATGGAGACCTGGCTGTACAGTGATGTTCGAGGTGTTAAGTGAAGGAAATTGTTTTGCAAGGCAAGATATTGAGAACATGAAGAATGGCAGAAGAGCAAAAAGACCAAATGGGGGGAATGTGGAATAATCATGACCATTATGAGCTGCTTCTGTGAGGAAATGGTGAGCAGGAAAGGGTGAGCAGGACACAGGTGAGCAGGAAATGGTGAGCAGAGAAGGGTGACTAGAAAAGCTAAACCCAGTCAGACAGTGCACAGGTATTGCAGGACAATCTGTTTTCCAGGTGTGTGTTAAAATCCCAGCATCCTACTGCCAGAGAGATCCATGGTATCCTGGTTTGGTTCTCCTTACCAAAGCTGAATGAGACCCAAGAACATTCCAGAGTTCCATCCAGCCCAGTTTCCAGTGTCCAATCATGAAAAGGGTCTGACTGTCTCTGGTGTGGGCTCATTTTGCAGAGCTCCTTGCCATGCTGGACAAGGTATCCCCAGGGGCTTGCACAGAGGACTCTGCTGTGTGTTGGCCACGTCTTTTTTCTGTAGAGAGAGAAATTGCCCGTGTCTCTACCTCCCTGTATCCAGCAAAGAGTTGTAAAACGCAGCAGGAACAAGCAGCACTAGGGCTGGTGCCCTACAGCCACTGCCAGGAAATCCTGACAGCCTCAGGCAGAAAGCTGGTTTATCAAATGAGTCCTGGTAAGCACCCAGCAGCACCAAGACAGGGGCCACCAGAATAACCTTATTTTGATAGTACATCTTGCACTTGACTGCTGAAAACAGCTTCTGAGCTTGGACCTAGCTCCTGGGGAGGCTGGTGCACACCACTGCCTTTGTGGCTGCACATTGCTGTCTGGCCAAGGAGCAGAAGATGAAGAGCTTGTCTTGATATTTTCAGGTCAGGGCCCCCTGTAAGAGTTGTGGCACTGGGGCAGGAGAGCAGGGTGGAATACACAATGACTGTGCTGATTTCAGACTGGGAATAGATTTGCTTTTCATTCTCTCAGACAAGCAATTAGAGCTGTCTCCCCAAGCACTTCCCACCCAGCAAGGAGTTCCAAAATATGAAAATTCTTTCCTTTCATATTATTTTCCAGATGTTCAGTCTTCGCTTCCCTTTATTAATGCTTCTTTTGCCAGGGTGATTCATTTAACAATTAGCTTAGGCATAGGGTGCAGCAGCTGTTACAGATATTACCTGTGCCTCTAAGGCAAAGCTTCTTACTCCTTCTTTTCTCCTTTCCTTCTAGGCCTTTAATAACCTGTAAGAATATCTTTAAATTAGTGGGAAGCTCTGATTCCTCAACCAGGTCAACAGATGGCTCACTTGGACCTACCTTCAATTAAGCAGGTGGAACATGCCCAAGGAGCAGGCAGACAAATGCAGCTGCTCTTTCCCCAAATCCCACTGCAGATCTGATGGGAAAGACTCATTCACCAGCTCCTGTGTGAGCCCACTTGTTCTATCAACCTCATAACTTTGCATTCAGACTTCCATCACCTGGCTGCACCTCCCAGGAGAGTGATCCTTCCCATGGCAGTGAGTTGTGGGTGTGATGATGCTGAGGTAACTGTGCATTGCTGGCTTCATGATCTACTTCCAATGTTTGATGCTGGGGAAAACCCCAAACCACTAGTTTTTCTCATTATAAGCACTGATGTTCAGTCTTTGGTTCACATTTTAGTGGACATTGAAGGTGAGGTTCAAACCTTGAGCCTCCTGCTGTTTTGGTTTGGGATGAGAGGAAACAGCCTCAAGTTGAGCCAGGGGAAGTTTAGATAGGATATTAGGAAAGTTTCTTCTCCTTAAGGGTTATCAAGCAGTGGAACAGGCTGCCCAAGGCAGTGGTGGAGTCTCCATCTCTGGAGGTCTCTATGAGATGTGTAGATCACTGAGGGACATGATTTAAGTGATAGGCTTGGCTGGGTTACCAGCACTTAAATTTTATTCCAGTGTATGTGATTCTATGATTCTAAGATGTCTCACATCCTCTCTGTGGTCTTCAGCTGCCAGTTTTGCAGGCTATGTGTCTCCTGTGCCAAATCCACCAGCCTACAGGGGTGCCTGTGAGTACCCTGGGGTGTCTACAGTTATGGGAATGTTTACCCTTTGCAGCTGAGCTCCACCAAGAGAATCACAAGTCCCCAGGTTGTACCTTTAATCTGTGTTCAGTACAGACTCATTTGTACTGTGGTAGGACTCTCATCCCAGCAGCACCACAGAGCTGTGGGAGGAAAGGTGAAGTAAAAGCTAAACAGTGGCAGCAGGATCTCTCCTGGTGATACAGGTGTTTCCTTTGCATGAAAAGACAAAAAGCTTGCTAAAATTCTGAGTAAAATCATCAGGGTTGGTGATGCTGTTAGACACCATTACTATCTTCTTCCACTGAGCTGATAACTCAGGTGCTTACTGCTGAGTGTGCCTCTTTTGCTGATGTTTTTATTCACTCTTACTCAACTGTTCCAAAATAGCCTTAAGCAGGGTGCTTGGAAGGTGAGCTGTGGGAGGTTTGGGGGAAGGATTATTCATGTCTGACCTCCAGCCCTCAGCAGTGACAGTCTCTGCTGTGGCTGGGAGCAGAACTCCAAACCTGGAGCTGCTGGTGATGCTCAGCACATCTCCAGTCCTACTGACTTCAGCTGTGCTATAATCTCAGGTCAGCTGTGTTTGGATCCTTTCTGGGGTGAGGAGGTCACTGACTGCACTGTCTGTGTGCTTCAGCCAAGCAAGGAAAAGTGTTTAAGGCAGAGGTTGAAAAGAATTTCCCTGCTTGCTGCAGAGCTCTGCATGGAAATAACTCAGCTCTGCTTGTCTGGACAGGGTCTCTGCTGCACGAAAGAGCCCCTGGAGTTTTGAGTTTTGCCCTGTTTGTTTTGCAAGAGCTGGGTGTGTCTGCAGGGTATGTATTCCTGGGGATTTTCCCTTAGCCCAAGCTCTGCACCTCCAGAGATTTCTGGGCTATGCTGTCTGATTCTTGCTGGGCAAACTTTGGAGTGGGCTTGATCAATGCTGGCAGGGACGTGTTGCACCTTCTTCCTCCATCAGCTTGTGTCACATCTTCCAGCAGCCCAGGAGCAGCAGATTTCCTGGAGAAACCAGAGCTGGCTGCTCATCCCTCCAGCACAGCTGCACACAGCCCAGGCTCTGCTACAGGGTCCTGGTGCAAGAGCTCAGCAGCACAGACCCTTCCAGAGGGACCCTCCAGCCTGGGCTGTCAGCTGCACACCAGGAGAGATCAGGGGCTGCAGACAGCTCTCCTGCTTTTGGATGACATCTGTTTAAATGATATATGAGCATTAAACTCATAAGCAGTTGGTTTTATGGACACAGCAGCAGAGCAAGAGGTGTTAGTGTTAAAATCTGAGTGATGGATCCAGAACTAACAGAGCCTGAGGTGTCCCATCTCCAGGTGCTGCTGTTTGAAGCCCCAGCAGCCTCCAGCACCACAGTGACACAGCTGGCACTGCAAAGCTGCTCTTCTGAGCCAGGGCAGGTGAGAAAAACTTGGGGTTTGTTTGGGTTGTTTTGTTTGTTTTAAACACAGAACTTCATCTTCCCAAATGCAATTCAGAACAAAGCAGAGATTCTGCAGAACAACACAGCTCTTTGCTTGCTCCCCCAGAGATGGGGGATGCTGGTCCTTCCAGCAGGCTGACTTTTTATTGTAGAAAGAGTTTCTGACAGAAACAGGCAAGAAAACTGGGGAAAAAAAAATCCTTGAACAAGTTCTGAGTAAAGTCAGAATGAAAAGGTCCAGACAGTGCAGAGTGCAGACTGCAGATCCAGCAGAGGCACCTGCTGCCTTTCAAGCTCCTATGGGGGTGGCAGAGAGGAAAATGAGGTCTGAAAGGTGATGAAGCTCAGTATAAAGCCCAGAGGAGCCTGTTTATAAACAACAAAGGACAGGAAGGAAAAAGAAAGTGATTACCCTGAGCCAGAAAATAAAAGATTGATGAGGATGGTACCTAAGCAAGGTGATACTTATCAAAGTATTTTTTTTAAACCCTTTTTTTGGCCAAGAAACAAAAGCTAATTTATAAACCAACACATTCTTGTTAATTTTTGCAATATTAAAAACAATCAGGAGGAACATTTGGAAATTGAAATTGCTCCTTTCATTTTTATAAAAAAAGAGTGGTTTTGGTTTTTGAAGAGGTGTAGCATTGCATTATCAGACAACTTTCCAAAGGTCAGAATCAAACCAGTGCATGACAAGGTGATAACAAGTGTTCCAGCTGACCCAAACTTTGTGCTTGGTGATTTTATCTAGCACAGGTTCTCAGAGAAGCTGTGACTGCCCCAGTCCTGGCAGTGTTCAAAGCCAGGCTGGATGGGGCTTGGAGCAGCCTGGGCCAGTGGGTGTCTCTGCTCATGGCAGGGGGGTTAGAACCAGATGGCCCCCAAGGTCCCACCTCCAACATTTCTATGATTCTATGATATATTCAAATCATGGAACTCAAAATGCAGTCAGAACAGCCAGCAAATCTTCTGTATTGAACTCCATGTTCACATTTCCCCAGGAGCATCTCAGTGAGCCTTTCTGTCACTGGCCCTTACTGGATGGGATCTCAACTCACTGCTGAGTCCAGATTAACTTATTTTAATTTTCTGGCCCCTACTCCAAGATACCTTGAAAAGGATGAACTCCCTGTGCATTTATATGAGTAAGAGACACAGGCTCCCCTTCCCAGCCCCAAACCATGGCAGGGATTCCCAAGGGACACTCACCTGGCTGCCAGAGGGAGCCCCATACCACCTACTGAGCTGGGAGAAAGTGCTGCAGCTGTGTTTAATTTCTGCTGGTTTGTAGCTGATGTTTTAATTCTTAGGAAACACAGCAAGTTTATGCAACCTCTTCAACACTTCTCTAATATTTAATAAAAGTATAACAGCACTCCAGCTACTTAACACAAGAAAAAGACTTAATGAGATAGAGAAGGCATAATTTGCAGCTGAACAAAAAATTTCACTGAGTGAACCTGAGTGAAGCTCTAACCTTTTATGTGTTTTTGGGTAGCCATGCATTATTTATAGGAATTATCACATGTACTTTGAATTCTGTGCCTGAAAGTTAACCAGAGCAGAAGCATCATCATAAGCTACAGTCTCTCTTATAAACAGGCATGGAGACTGTGGTTTTATGGAATTTGCAATTCATCTGTCCCCATCTGCAGCCCATGAAGGCAGAACATTCTCACTGCTCAATGTAAGGATTTACACACAGGGAGAGGACTCCAAACTATGCAAGGGCCAGCTCCTGTGGTATTTCACTGCCCAGAGAAATCACCATTATCTATCTGTAGGAGCCTTTTTTGGCCTTCTAGCTGAAAGAATTCACTATCACTCACACCTCTCACCTGTTTCCAAGACAGGACCCTCAATAAACTCTCACATATATTCTTTGTTCAATTAGTCCAGCATGTAATGCTTTGTTCTCATGAATTTTGGAGCTACTCTGATGTGCAGTAAAGGCAATTGAGACCTAATTTCATTATTCATCTCAATATGTTGCTGCTGCATTCAGAGAACAGACTATGGGCCCTCCTGTGGCTAATTTAGCACCTGCAAATCCCCATGATTAAAGCCAAAGGCTGCATGAGCCACAGGATGGATCTGCAGGAATATGCACATGTCAAATCATCCCACTTGCTGGGAAGAGTATTTGTTTTTTTTGTTTTTTACTTTATAAACTTTGCACACCTGTTCCTGACTCAAAAGGAGACCATCATACTTTAGTTATCCAAGACTAGGCTGTCTCTCACAATCTTATATATATATATATATTAACACACATAAAAAATATATTTAATTCCTTTTCACAAAATTTGAGTGCAGTTTCAGGGAAATCAATGTACCTGGAGAACGTGGGCCATCAGATTGGAGCTGCTAACACCTCCTCAGCTGCTACACTGAGGTTAAACAAACACAGGTTATTTAAACTGAAAAAGCTAAGAAATTCCTAATGAATTCAGCTAAGCCAACTGAAAACTGACCAAAAAGTCATTCTACTGTTTCCACTGAAAATGCAGCAACTTCTAGAAGTCTTAAATGCAGTAAAATTTAAGACTTTTGGTCTAAATTTGAGAGCTGCTATTAGAGTTTCTTAGCCTTAGCAGCTCATTGTTAGCTTGCATTCTTCAGGATGCTTCAGACTTTAGTAATCACTGCTGCAGACAACCAAACCACAACAGGAATTCACATGCTTACCCTGCCCCCTCTATATTTTGTTTCAGATTATGAAGTTCAGCATTTTGGAAGACAATAGCAGGAAGATTCTGTACTTTAACCCACAAAACCATGACACACTTATTCTGCTTTCCTGCTACAATAGCAAGGCTGTTTTTCTTCAACTGTACAACCCATGCTGAAGCTTGCCAAGTTCAGTTTAGGATTTTTTTTTTTTTTTTTAAACCACTGCATATGCATGACTGAATATTTGTTATGCAACCATAACAACTGTCCTTTTCAAGAAAAAGATTCCTGCATAATGAGAGCACAGAGAATCCAAGGCAAACATGGTTTGATCTTAAAACTTTAATAGTAAAAAAAGTGTAAAACCAAACACACCGCTGAAAACTTATCAGTAAGAATGAGAATTTAAGTGTTCAAATTCAGAATAGTGCAAATTTTCTTCACTCCCCTCCCCACCTCTTCCAAACTTAAATCACTTTGGTTAAGATACTCAGAAGTATTGGCAAAAAATGAACTTTTGACTTATATTTTTGGCTGCATTATTTCTAACAGATACAGATTTAGTTTCAGTCTTTACAAATAAATCTTAGAATCTTCTCTATCAAATATCTATAGAGATCACTGCCAGCTTTACTTAAATCTGGTTTTATAACATTTTGAAATGGGTTTCAAGATGGTTACAAAGCTGTATCTCCAGCAAGGCAGCAGCTTCTTAAACAGTTCAGAACCCATCCTGATCTCTTCAAGTAGTTATAAAATTTGATTATTTAGTTT
The DNA here is from genome assembly GCF_903797595.1 of Erithacus rubecula. Classification (NCBI taxonomy): domain Eukaryota; kingdom Metazoa; phylum Chordata; class Aves; order Passeriformes; family Muscicapidae; genus Erithacus; species Erithacus rubecula. The sequence goes on along the minus strand of NC_136689.1, from coordinate 7,372,809 downwards.
CTGAACATTTAAGGAAGGATCTGATCTTATACCAATGAAATTACTCTTGATTTACACCAAAGCAAGGTTAGAATTGGGGTCTGCTCTGTAGCACAGACTTTGTGCTAAACTTTTCTTGCTAGCATTCTCTTAGAAGAGCAAAACCAGCCAGAACAGAGACCTGGCCTCAACTTCTGTTTAGATGGTTCAACCTTTAACTGATGCCTCTAACTATAACTCAAGCCATATAAGATTGGAAAAGAACACAAGAAAAAAAAAAACAAAAACAAACTTAATACAAAAAGGCAAATCCATAAAAGTTTACAAGTACACCATAACCACAAAACTGGAGTATTTCTAAAAATTTGGGTTCAATGTAAGATACAACAAAACTAGCTTTACTAGTTAAATAAATTATTGCTCCATTTGACTCCATGCAGCATTGAAATGAACTCAGAACCCTTTTCTCTTTAATCTCTCATAAGAAATGATCGATATTGAAGAGAACTTGAGGCTCAGACTTACTGTACATTGCACTTCAACTTTTAAGACCTAATACTTGCTATTTAGGTCTCCTGTGGTCTAAGCTATCAAATGAATATGTTGTGCTCACCAGAACTATGTATTAAGAAACACCAAATATTTAATGCAGTGACATAAGCACTTTTTGTTTTTAAGAAGGCAATCACAGATTGCAAGTTCTATAGGGTTGTGTAAAAACAAGTAGTGATCTCTTTCAGAAAATGATCTGAGAAAACAAGCTGTTTGCTATTCTTCACATACAGTTTAAATCAAATTTGAGGCCCAATTCTGTTTCTAATAATTTCAGTCCAAACCTGGATTCAAAGGACAGCTCTAGGAGGAAATGACAAATGGAAGTTGATGGCCAAGCAATGACATGCAATGCATGTTTTTTCAGTGACACCAGACATTTGAGATACTTAAGATGTCCTTTGGTGAGACACTGAAGCAGGTGTCTAACATTAAGCAGGGGTAGTCACACACACTTAGATTTCTTACTGAACTGTGGCCAGAACTTGATTCTTGCAAATCTAACTGCAAGCCTCAGGAGTAATGAAATTTCCAGTTGGAATCTCTTGATAAAGATTCACGTTTGAACAAGATTGTCTCCAGTGTTCACTTCTCATACTGAAGTAATTTAGAAATTCCAAACTAAGGTTTCCAACCTCTCATCCCTCAAACTCTCTCCACTGTCAAAGACAGAAACTTAATGCAGCATTACAAGTAAGGGCATGATTCCTTCATAAGACTCCTAAAAGCATTAGTGCAATGCCTTTAATCTGTTTGGATCACTCTTATTTTTAAATAACCCTATTTTTTAAAGATTTGGATAAATACTATTCCTATTAAACCATACTTCATCATTGTTAAGCACCATCGATCTACTTCCTTTGGGCACTGATACAAGAGCTTGTAATTAAATTTCAGTTTCAAGGCTTTAAAACATGGCAGCTGATTCAATAACTTACAGTGGAATCTAATACTTGGAAAACTGCCACTCAGCCTCAACAGTTGTATGCACTTGGTGTTAAACTCTTCCAGAGAACAGCCATATGCAAATGCTTATGTGGTAAATCAGGGTAAGATTTCAAGATAAGCAGTTAATTTCACTTGGCTATTCTAAGAGTGGATTAATATTTTTTTTTTCCCCCACAAGTCATTTGTGCAGTGAGCCCATAAAGAGATTATTTCTTCTAAATAATCTTCAGTTTTAGAAAGGAACACATCTTCATAATGTTGCTTTCACACTGGCACTGGGTATTCTTCTTCAAAGGCTTAGTCATTATGTGGTTTCTCTGGAATACCCTATGGATAAAAAACATCAAACACATGTTAGGTTTTAATGCCATCTGATAAGTGACTACATTATGCAGTATTTTCAATTATTAAATAGTCAAGTAACTCCAGTTAGGCTGACAATGACCTAGCAAGCACAGTGTCTTATAAAAGCTTAACGAGGATGTGTTCCCTAACTGTGTTAAAAAAACAAAAAAAAAAACACTATGGGTGTTTGTTGCCTCAATCAGTGCATCCAAAAAATCCATTTGTCAATTGCACAGCTTTTTGTAAAACTTTGTTATCTTTCCTCTATCTCAGTTTCTTTCTAAGCAGAAGGCACTTAACACTTCACTTAATGGACACTAATTCAGTTTTAACAGCCCTTTTTCAAACTGCCTTTCACCACAAGTTACTTTATTTTTCAGCCAAAGCCTGGTATCAGAGAGTTACTAATTTCTTCCTAAGTCCCTTTTCTAGTATGGAACCCTGTAGTAGGGTCACTATGACATATTTCACCCATTTTTCTTTGAAACAAAGCTTGTAACATGTTCTCTTTCTAAGGTCAAAATGCAAATATATTTTCAAGTACTGAATGCATTCTCAGTTCTCCAGCCTCTAGCACCAGTACACAATAGATACTTGTGAGGCCCAAGTTCTGAACACCACCCTAATTTGTCAGATGCTGAGAATGATGGTTACAACTCAAAATGAAGTGTTGCCACCCACGTAACCCAGCTAATGAGCAACTCTAGGTGTCATAATGAGCAGAAAGAAGTGGCAGCAGCAGCACCTTCACCTCTTCTTTTGCTATAAAACCTACTACAACACTGGCTTTCATCCTCAAGCTGGTAGCAAAAAAGCCAACAAATCAAACAAAACTCCAAAGTCTCTGCTGACAGCAGGTTTGCTGAAAGGTCACACTGCACTTTGTTAGTTCATGGGAGCAGCAAGCATCTCCCAGCTAACATTTATCAGCAAGGCAGGAGATGGCTCAGGGACACTTTTCATTTCTAACTGGAAAAGCTGGACAGGGGCTGAAGAAGAAGCAAAGCAACTTTACTCCATTAATTTCCACAGGTACCATCTTCTTCTCTGGACAAACCCTAAAAATACCTGTCACATGTAGCTCTATATAGCTAGAGAAATAACTGTTTTATTCAAGTATGGGTTAAACAAATGCTACATCCACAAAGGCTGACAAAACAGACTGGTGTTTTCGAATTACCAATCTAGAAGAAAGATGTGGCTGACTGAATTACAGACTCTACTTCTTTGGATTTCCAGCATGGTATACTTCACAGACTTGCAGAAGTGTTCCTATGAAAACATTGCACTTCTCCAAGTTTTTCCTGACTAAGTAATGGCAATGTAAAACACATAAGAAGATACCTGCAAATAACCAGAATAGAGAGATCTGCACTGCCAACTTTCCCCTTTCTTTATAAGGAAGATGACAAGATTGACAGGAAAGCTGCAGGCAGGATCCAGGCTGATTTTAACTACACTCAGGTAAGTTGCCAGGTGAAATGATATCAAAGGAAAAAAGTTATATGTGTCTAAATTCATTTTAGCTCTTTTTAGTTTAAGGCTCCCTTCCTGTGCTTTCTAACAGGAGCAGCAGAGCAACTGGAAGCACTGTGTGGAATATAGAACTGTAGCATAAAACCAACTATAATTGTATTTTGAGATTCTGCTGCAATATCAAAGCTTAAATAGACTTGAGTTCATGTATGATTTTCACTTGATGTGTGGCAAATTTAAAATGAGAAATTATGCTTCCTCTTCCCCCCATACAAGTAGTCCTAAATAAACCCAAATGCAGATTGTATGCATCAGTAGGATTTGAAGGGGGAGTACTAAACTTGTGCTTTAAAGAACCTCAAATGCCCTTCCTTCAGTAAAAATTGAAGGCACCTAAATCAGAGCAGCCTCAGGAAAGTTAAATATTTGAAGGATGTTTTCCAGGATACAGGCGTTACATAGCATAGAAGACAAAAGTTAAATCAACACAATACTGATGATTATTATCCATCAGTGTCAGAATATTTTTCACCACCAGGCCTTGGGCTGATGTGCAAACACACAGCCAGGTTTACTCTCCAGTCTGCCACCAGGAAATAATTCCTTAAGAACCTGGCAAACAAGACAGCAATTTACATTATCCCATATATGGAGTGATATTTCAATAATGTCTGAAGTAACCAGCAAGAGAATATTTGATTCTGGAGCAATGGAATTTGATGCTATATAGGGACATCTCCCTATATGTATTTTTGTGCATGAATAATTAAAGAAAGCCCAGCAGTGTCTCAGTTCTCCAGCTACCCTAGATGTTAATTATAAATACTGATAGAGCAGGAACAATGTACTGATTCCAGTCTTATTTAGGCTGCTGCTGGAAAAAGTTAAATACAAAAGCTATTCAAACACTTCCTGAGACAATACCCACTCTACTGGCAACACAGGTTGTCTGCTTACAGTTCAGCTCTTAGGAATACATCTATTTAACTCTGTCAGTTTGTGAGTCATACCCTTCAAGGCATAGTTTGTTCTTGGACTGACAACAATGGAAGGCATTTGGATTGTTAAGAAAACTACTAATTATGCAGTAATTACCATAGCCAGCTGGCGTCCTATGTTTCCTACAGTCACACCTCCTGAGAAAAATATACATGGAAGCCAAGAACGGATGTAAAGGAAATCTGGGGATGTATACCTAGTAAAGAAAAGGGAAGGAAGTTAGAAAGTTAGAGGCAAGAAAGTTTCATCATCTTACACACTGCTAACCCAATGCTACAGAATTCTCTACCTGGGCACAAAAAAAAAAAAAAAAAAAAGCAACAAAAGAGGAGATTGAAAATGGGAGACCAAATTATGTCTGCAAACTTCATAAGCTTTTAAACCCCTATCTTAGCCAGTAAAGTTTAGAAACTCACTCTGCTGAGAGTCAGCAGAAGTTCATTTTTCTGAGGTGCTACCACTTCAACACACATCCCAATTTACCTGCTCTCCACTTTCCACCTGCAGTTCTCAGTCTGGGCATTTGGAACAACTGGACCACTATCTTAGAAAAACTGAACATCTTTTTGTAAGAATGTGCCAACTATGGTAACAACTAAATTCCAGTTCATGTGCACCCATGCTTTTAGTCAAGACAGGAGAATTGAAATTGTATTTTAAAGCATGACTTACTGATAAACACCATTATATACAAGAAACTGGGTTATCAGTGTTGCTACAAAGGCTATTGTTATTCCAAGTCCGAGACCACTTCTTGAACGATCAAATGTCCACCACAGCCCCAGTGACAAGGCTGCCAGAGTCAGGGACAGCTGGACGTTGTTTGCAAAGTCTAGTTTCTGGAAAAAGATGTTAAGGACAGTGCTTTTTAAGTCTGTAGACATCCTGTTGCTGAAATTGAACAAGGGAGAACTGAAACTGAAAGCAAGTACAATTCTCTCTCTTTAAACACAATACATTTAGGATTTGGTTTTCAGACCTGCCAAGTAATCACAGCTCTTGTTAACTCTGACTGGACCCTGACTGTGAAGTCAACATCAATTTTTGTCACACAGACCATCTAGAGAATATGCTACATTTAAAAACATTTAACTTTGATGGATTTTTGTCTAAGTAACCTGGGTAATCCAGCTGATTTACGTTTTCTGCTCAAGCCACCACAAAGAACACTTACTTCGTGTTTCTCACTAGCACATCACTAGTTAGTTGTGCTAACTTTGATATGTAGGTCAGATCTAGATGAAAATACAACTTACAGTGTCATGCTTGCAGTTATACAAGACATACCATGATGTCAATCCCTCTTCCCTCTCATAATATTTTCAGTGAGCTGTGCTTACAGTGTTATACATTCTCCGATTCAGTGCTATACACTGTGGTGCACAGCAGGTCTCACAGACCTCCTGTGCCAGAAGCACCACCCTGACCTTCCCAACCTCCCCCAGCCCTGAGTGGCAGGCAGTGAGGAACACAGAGCAAGCCCAGGGAGCCAAGAGCAGCAAAGGATACAGCACTGGCGTGGTTGATGCCCACGAAGACGGCGATGCAGCGCATGACGCTGGCCCACTCCCGCTTGAACTTGTGGGGCTCCCCGAGGTGGCTGTCGATGCAGGGGTACAGCAGGCCAACCACAGCTGCAAGAGAGGGAACAGCACTTGGACCAGCTGCTAGGCAATGATCACTCCATATCAAATACTAGCTTGGCATCTAAGTGCTCGAGAAAGCAGCAAGGTGCTCATCACACCGCTGTAAGCCTGATGAAGAAAACACGATTATTACCTGCCTTTTCTACTTGAGAGAAGTAAAAACCCTGCTCCAACAAGCAGGGCTGTCTTTGAACATTTAAATATACATTGCATTGTTAAGGTGCCTGACTTGAAGCTCCTTTTGTTTAAAGAGATTTGTCATTTGACATCCTGAGCAAATGCTTGTACCAATAAAAGCAAAGCATAATAAAAGCTTTGTGAGGAGTGGAATATGTGTTCATTGCTCACGTGCAGGGCTGACAGCTTTATGAACATGATTCATCAGCTGTGAATCAGGCCCTGAGTTAAACACTTGCCTGGACTTCTAAGTTTATTAGCAGAACTGCTTTCTCTCCTTCTGCTGGGCTGTAAGTCAGCCCAGTGCTCCTGTCCACGTCAGATGAATTTTGATACCAAACAGAAGCAGAGCTGAACTTAAACAAGCAGCTGCCATCAATCTATTTATATCAGGGAAAAAATAACTACTCATACAATTAACCAGGAAAAGTTTTTATCTTCATAAAGCATTTTTCAGCCTTATCAGTCTGAAAGTTCATTGCAGAAGAAAAACATGGGCTAGTGTTAGCTCAGTTGCTAGCACACACACCAGTTTCATTCTTCTAAAGAATGCAGCTCCCTGTGTTGTCATCAACAACATGCTGCTTTTACTGAGTGCAACTTCTGAGTTTATTAATTTCCTTTCCTGCTATATCTTTTTTTTTTTTTTTCTTTTAATCCCTTAAACTCCTAAGAGCAATAAATTCTATGTTATGAAGGGTACAGAACATACTATTCCAAGAGAGACACGTTCTGAAACAGCTTCATTACTCTGATGCCAGCTACCAGGACTTTCGGCTTATGATAACGGCTGAATTCCAAAGTTTAATCCAACTGTGACAGGACAATGAGAACTCTCATTGGAGAATATCTCAGGCCATCCTTTTTGCTACACAGCTCATTAATCATTCAAGTTTATGGTTTATCATTTGCTGTGTGATCAAACAGAAATCACTTAACTGCATTAAACAAAAACAGGCAGGAGCTGTTTAAAGTACTTTCAATGCAAATTAAAAACTATTGCAGTGGATTTATTTCCTGAAGTTTAACTCCTTTTTAATCCTCCAACCATTCACCAAAACCTTGTTTTTCTCTAGATATGGACTGGGGGGGGGTTATGAATGATAAAGCACGAGGTATGTGCCAGCTGCTGTGACAATCACAGTGTCACCTGAGCCCTCTGTGGTATCTGCCCAGCACCAGGGAGGGGTGGGCAGGGGGCAAGGGACAGGCAGGGCAGAGGACAGGGACAAGAGGCAGGGCACGGTTAGGTGACAGGAGCAGCAGGCAAAGTGCTGAGAGCAAGCAGGTGGTGGGGACAGCAGGTCACAGGGGCAAGGGGCAGAAAGAGGCAGCTGAAAGGGGCACTGGGAAAGGGGCACTGGGCAGTGGCCAGGACAGTGACAGGGCCGGGCTGGTGACAGGGGTGGGGGCCAGGATAATGCCAGGTACCAGGGGCGGGGGTCAGGATGGTGACAGTGCCCGTGCCGGTGGCAGTGATGGGGGTCAGGATGGTGACAGTGCCCGTGCCGGTGGCAGTGATGGGGGGTCAGGATGGTGACAGTGCCCGTGCCGGTGGCAGTGATGGGGGTCAGGATGGTGACAGTGCCCGTGCCGGTGGCAGTGATGGGGGTCAGGATGGTGACAGTGCCCGTGCCGGTGGCAGTGATGGGGGTCAGGATGGTGACAGTGCCCGTGCCGGTGGCAGTGATGGGGGTCAGGATGGTGACAGTGCCCGTGCCGGTGGCAGTGATGGGGGTCAGGATGGTGACAGTGCCCGCGCCGGTGGCAGTGATGGGGGTCAGGATGGTGACAGTGCCCGTGCCGGTGGCAGTGATGGGGGTCAGGACTGTGCCGGGTCTGGGCCCGGGCCGGTGACAGGGCCGCGCGCGCCGCCGCATGTGACTTCCTTGTTGTGGCCCAGCCCGTGGCCTGTCGCGGCCGCAGCCAATGGCGAGCGCCGCCCGCCACTCACCAGTTCGGCGGCAGCCAATGGGCGTTGGGGGGCGGGGCCGCGCGGGGCGGGGGCACCGGGGACGCGCGGGAAGCCGCGGGCACCCCGGGCCCGAACCCGAACCCCGCGCTCACCCCGCGGCCCGGCCCGTACCCGCGCTGCCGGCCGGGGAGAGTCCCCCCGCTCCACCCGGGGCGGGGCGCACCGGCTCAGCAAGGGCCCGCGGACCCGCGGGGTAACGCTGAGCGCGCATCCTCCCAAAAGCCCGAGTTCGCATCACTCGCTGCGTGATGGAAGTGCGGGGCTCCCACGCGCACGGATCACGCATTCAGCCCCACCGCCTCTCTTCCTCCACGAGCATGAGGAAAAACCAAAAATCACTCGTGGAGGTCAGCCACTCACCTGCTGCTGTGCCGCAGCACGGGGGCACCCACCAGGCGGAGGAGAAGAGAGTAGAAATCACCTCGTCAGGAAACAAAGTCACATTCCGCTGGATCTGCAGCAAGTTCAGCACCAGGGCCATGAAAGCACCCACGACGAAGAGCACCACGCTCCTCTGCACCAGGTGCTGACTCCAGTTCAAGGTGCTGCTGGCGCTGCTGCTGGTGCTGCCGGCGCTGGAGGTGCTGGGGCTGCGAGCTCCGCGCCCCGCCCGCGGCAGCGAGGGGCTGGACGCGGAGGAGCCCAGCATCTCGCCCACCTTGGCGGCCAGCTCCGCCGCCGTGTCCCCCAGCTGCCTCCTGTGCCTTCCTCGGGCCGTGCAGGAACAGCTCCAGGCGCAGCTCTCCAGCCTGGGCATTGGCTTCTCCGGAGTCCTGCAACACACACACGCACACAGTAAAGCCCCGAGCTGCGGGTCAGACGGGCGCGCCCCCCGCACCGGCACACAGCGCCAGCACCACCGCGCTGGGGGATGCGGCCAGACCCGACCCACCGAGCGACCCCGGGAGGACACGGACCCCGCGGAGCCAGGGCTCGCTGCGCTACCCGGGCCCGCCTGTCTGTCTGTCCCCGGGTCCCGCTCACCTCGGCCCTGCCGGCTGCGCGCCACCGTCCTGCGCCCCGGGTAAGGTTTATAAACCCCGAGCCGCCGATGTCACGTTACCCGCCGCCGACCTACCCGCGGCCGCAGGCAGCGCCGGGCCCGCCGCCCCGCTGCGCCGCGCTCCGCCGCCCCGCCCGCCCCGCGCCGTGCCCTCCCCGGCGGGCGGGGCGAGCGCCGGGCGCGGGAGCGCAGCGCCGGCCCCGGGCGGCCGCGGCCCCGCTCGGGTGAGGCGGCTCCGCCAATGGCGGGCGGGCGGCTGATATGACGTGCGCACACACCACCCGCCCCCCGCGCGGCGAGCGCGCCCAGCGGGGCCGCGGCGGGGCGGGAGCGCGCCGGGATGCGCGGCCCCGAGCGGGACGGGAGGGCGGCAGAGGGATGGAGATGCTGGCGGGGTAAAAGAATCGGAGAATGGTCGAGGTTGGAAGGGACCTTTAAGGTCCGACTGTCAACCCAGTGCCGCCACTGCAGCCCTTAAACCACTAAGCCACATCACCCAGACCCTCTTGAAGATCTCCAGGGTGACCCCACCACCTCCCTGGGCAGCTTACCCCAATGCCTGACCACCCTAAAAGTGATTTTCCTTTTCCTTTTCCTTTTCCTTTTCCTTTTCCTTTTCCTTTTCCTTTTCCTTTTCCTTTTCCTTTTCCTTTTCCTTTTCCTTTCTTTTTCTCTTTTTTGACTATCTAGTCTCAATCTCCCCAGCCTCATCTTAAGGCCACGTGTCGGTGACCTTTGCAGCCCAGCCCTTGTGTGCTTGCCCAGCCTGCTGCGTGTCCCTTTGGGAGATGGCACTTAGTAAGGGGAAGGTTGAAGGCATCTGCTGTGGTCTCTCCTGAAGGCGAAGGGATCAGGGATCTCTGTCATCATTTCAATGGTGTAAGGGGATCCTGCCAAGCCCATGACTCTGTAATATGGTGTGCCAAAGGCAGGTTCTGTGTCAGCGACCAGCCATGGGGTGACTGGAGGATCCCAGGCTCCTGACTGTTCCCTGACAGCCTGAGCAGCTGCTCTGCCAGCACTGGCAAAGCTCGGGTCACAATCCTCCCAGACTAAAACAACAAAAAACCAGTTCAATACAATGCCTCTGGACTCTGCAAGAGTTTGGGGAGAGGCCCGTCAGGCATGGTTAATATACATTATGGTAGAGTTCAGCATCAAAAAATGAGTACACAGAGCAGGACTCAGCTCCCAGACATCCTCTTTAAGGTGCTGGTTCTCCAGGACACATGGAGGCTGGTGTGCAGTAGGAATAGCTGGGCTTCTTGTTTATCAGCTGGCCTCACTGGAGCCACCAGATCTTCGTTTCACATGAGATGTGCCATCATTACACTTGGAAGGAATATAGGACCCAAAGGTTTCCCAAGAGCTGGCACTGAGGATTTAAGAATAGGTGTTAGACATGCCTGTGATGGGCAGAATGATGGTCCAGGATCAGTGTTAAGTGATGGTTCCAGTTGTCTTTCACTGATGTGTTAAACATAGCAAATAAAATACATGAAATCAGTTAAAGATATGGAAAGAGGCAGGTCTTCTCTGCATATAATGAAGAGTAAAATTAACCTGGGATATGGCCATCCCTTCTGATCCCTGCTCATTTCTAGCTCAGTTGAAAAGAGTTGGCATATGTGATCCTGCTGAGAAAAGTGCCTTTGGAAAATATACTGATTATTAGTGCCACTTTTGGAAGTGACAGATGAGCACAGTATTTTTCTCTTAATGCCAGCTGGGATCACCCCTGTAATATCTTGCAGACATTATTGCTGAACCAAGGTATGTGTGTCCTCTGTACATGGAATTGTAAATACTCAGTTTCCATTGCTATTTATTGTACTGAAACAGCTTTTGGTTTTAGTTTCATAAGCTAAAATTGTTTGTATTCTTCTGTCATATTTTTAAAGACATGATATATTTCTCTTTATTTTTTCTGACCCAGTTGGATCTGCACAAAAAGTTTGAGTCAACTATTTTGAGAGAAAACAGCCTTAATATATTGTCAGCTTTTTATGGGTTCCTCTGCAGAAAGGTTTGATTTGTTTCAGAAAATCACATGGAAACGTAACAGTTCCCCTCATGGCAACTGTGTACGAGCTTTGAATTGACACAGACAATTTATCTGCATCCCCAGACCACTAAGCAACACCTTTGGCAGCTCTAAATAAGAGCTAGAACTCATTCCCTGGGAAATACTCTTTCTTGGTGAATCATTTTGAGATTTATCAACAGGACTGTGTATCTGAGATAAAATGATTTGTCTTTGTAGGAAATCTCTTCCTGGACTTGGCCTATGGGAAACAAATATAATTCATCCTTGCTTGTGCTGCATCTCTACTTTATTTGAAAAAACATCTTTCTGCATTTAAATTCTCCCTCTGAATCTTGCCCATATTCTCAATGTTTGGACAGAGCTTACATTCCCTTGTGCTGTATCTGCTAGTTTTCCTTCCTGAAAAAACCTCTTAAGCATTTTTTTTTCATCCTGTGTTTTTCCTTCCCTCATGGGTATGTCTCTTTTGCTACTTCCTGCAGAATATTTTATTTGAATATTTTATATATATTTTTTTTCATATTCATGATATCATGTGGTGGTGCCTTCTTTCTTCCTGGTTTCTTTCAGGCAGCAGAGACCAACTTCTGAGAGGATAAAACTTGCTGCAGCTTTGCTAAAACCAGCTGAATCAGTGCCAATCTACTCTATTCAATAACCTGTCCCTGAGCATATTTTCCCTGAAGTTACCTACTTAGAATAGAGGTTAAATGCCCATTTTGTTCATGTTGCTTTACAGTCCTGTTGCTTTACATTTCTTTTTGGAATCCTAAAGAAGGTTAGGCCTCAGCATGCTTTGATTAATGCCTGAAATTTTATGCTTACCAGTTATTTCTGGAAAGAAGAGCTCACATGTCTTTGTAAGATTAATGACATCGTTATTTTTATCTCATCCCTTAGCAAAGGCAGCAGAATCTCTAAGTACTCAGCATTGCTACTCATTACATAAATAAATAATTTCACCTGTTCTTTCACACTTTCTGTATTAAACTCTGTGATGTTCTAGAATTTGACAATGTGCTTGCCTCATGAGGATTGTCTCATGGGCCTCTTATGGGGGAAGCTGAGGATACTTGGACAATTTATTTTTCTCCCTACTTAAACCAAATCAAAATATGAGCTGTCTGCTGATAAAAGCTGGAAAGGCAGTGGTGGAGAATCACAGAGCAAGGCTTGTTTTATGTGTAAAACTCTTTTCCCTCTGCTTCACTGGAGATTTTTTTTTAACTTTATTCACCTTCAAGACTTTCTCCTATTGATACAGAGAATAGAAACCTTCCAAGTCATATGCTCAGCCTTAATCTCCTGTGTCTCCATAAAAGGATTTAGTGACATTCATTGTTTGATTCCCCATGCCAATCCTACGTACAAGAGTTCAAAAAATCTTTTGACATCAGCAGCAGTCTGTCATCCTGAGTTCTTTGCTTTATCAGAGGTCTCCAGTGTAGTTGTGTGAATTCTCAGGACCCTGCAGCAAAGGCTGCAGATCACAGGATCATAGAATGGCATGGGTTGGAATGGACCTTAAAGATCATCTTGTTCCAACCCCCCTGCCATGGGCAGGGACACCTTCCCCTAGTCCAGGTTGCTCAGAGCTCCATCCAACCTGGCACTGAACACTTCCCAGCACGGGACATCACAAATTCCCTTGGCAACCTGTGCCAGTGTCTCACCACACTCACAGTAAAGAATTTCTTCCTGATATCTAATCTAAACCTACTCTCAAGGTGAAGCTATTTCCCCTTGTACTCTCCTCCAGCCTCTTGTAAGAAGTTCCTCTCCATTTTTTTTGTGGGCTCCCTTCAGGTACTGGAAGGTCACATTTAGGTCACCTTGAAGACTTTTTCAGGCTGAGCAATCCCAATTCTCTCAGCCTTTCCTTGTAAGAGAAGTGCTCCATCCCTCTGATCCTCTTGGTGGCCTCCTCCAGGTCCATGTCCTTCCTGCTGGGGACCCCAGAGCTGGATGCAGCCCTGCGGGTGGGGGTCTCACCGGAACAGAGAGGCAGAATCCCCTCCCTCTCCCTGCTGCCCTCAGTGCTTTGGATGAGCCCAGGACATGGGTGTGAGTGCACATGGCCAGGTCATGTCCAGTTCCTCATCCACCAGCACCCCCAAATCCCTCAGGACCTGTTCATCCTGCAGCCTGGGTTGTTTCTGGCAGGGCCTCAACCCAGCACTTTGCACTTGGCTTTGTTAAACCACAGGAGATTCCTGTGGGCCACTTCTCAAGTTCCTCCAGGTGTGGCCACTGCACCACTCAGCTTGGTGTCACCTGTGAACCTGCTGAGGCTGTCCCCAATCCCTTTGTCTTTGTCATTAATGACATTAAATATCACTGGTCCCAATGAGGACCCTGCAGGTTCCTTCTCAGAGGTCAGAACACCTGAGAGGTAGATGGGGTGTGCTGAGTTCTGCAGGGTGGTTCTGTGACATTGCCCAGGGCCCAGTGCAGGAGCTCATTAAAAGCTGAAAGGAGAAGGACAGGGAGTGATTACAGGGTACAAGAGGCAGGATGCAGAACGTACAAGCTCTGAACACAGCAAACTCCAGCCAGAACACTTCAGGCGTGTAAAACAAAGGGCAAAAACAAAGTGTGTTGGTGGTTAGTGTATAATAATGTGAGTCATCCACAGTGAGCAGAGCTTAAAAACTTGGCTGCTTTTATGTAATCTGAGGGTGAGGAACGATAGCTGGAGCTTGAACATGGAAATTAAACCCTGAGACATCTGAACAAAGCCCTGTCTTTGTGTAGTTAATAATATTGTAGTGGGCAAGTGACAAATGTTAATTGAAGGTTTTTTGTTTAGTTGCCGATGTTTCTCTAGCTGCTTTTTCTTTTACCAGAACAAAACAGAAAGAACAATTCTATGCAGGCTGCAGTCTTCAAATGTCTATAAATCCGTGTAACAACTATCATATAATTAGCCAGCCAACATCCCACATGCAGCTGTGGGCACTGACTCCCTGTCAATGAACCTCTGTCCTGACACAAAGGCAGTGCTTTGCCTCGCTTCTGACTTCATTCATCATCACAGTTATGCATATTTATGTAGCAGAGAGTTCAGTGAGTTCATACTTGCTATTCAAAACGGTGATTTAATCTAAACTTCATTATGAAAAAATACTGTTTGCTGATTATATTGCTGAAAAAGTTGCTTCTTTGGTGGTGACAGTACGTTTGTGAGGCTGGCATGAGGATCATTACTGAGGAAAGCTGTTCTATCCAAGTGTGGTTAAATTTGTTGATATCCTAATCTTTCTATATTTGCATTTATACATTTATTTATATGATGTCCACACCTTTAAAGGTTAGAAGTGATGCTTCCATTTTTTTTTATTTTTTATTTTAATAACATTAGCTGTGAGATAAAAAGCAGGGCACTATGGACCAGGTTTCCTTGAGGGTAAAAATACTGACTGTAATGCCTTTTTAAAGGAGTAGCTAGTCAAGTGGCCTGTAGTCCAAGTCATGATAGGCTAAAGACTAATGACTAAATGGGGGAAATAAACAGAAATATCATGATAAAGCACCAAACAAAAGGAACATAGTCTTTTAAATGCATTTATTTTTTGATGGAAATATTGCTTGCATAAAGAAGAAAACTAGAGTCATTTCTATCACCAATCCTTACATAACATCAGTCCTTTGCACAAAGGCACCTCCAAGGTGTGTGCTCAGCAAGCATGTCCATGGCTGATTTAAGATTAAATGATTTTCACTTGTTTGGTGACTTTGGATTTGGCATTTCCACACAGGATAAAAAGGATTGATTGCATTGTGAACTGTCTTCCTTTTACATCCTTCTTCTTGTGACACTTAATTCCAGCACTTTCCCTCTAAGGTACAATCCTCCCAGTTACTCTTGCCATGTGCCTGAGGAAGATGCTTCTGGAGTTCATATGCTTGTCTGTAGGGTTAAACATCAAACCCTCACAAAGGTGGTGCTCCAGCTTACTTTGAATTTTAGATTTTATTGTGTTGCAGTGGGGAGACATGCAGGACAGGAAGATTTGCAGCATCCTCATTTTCCAAACTCTCCTCACTTTATTGGACAGAAGGACTGTTCCCACCTAGGAGAGCTGGCTGCAGCCTCGATGTCTGATGAGATGGTCAAGGTCTAAATCACATCAGAAATCCTTGGCTCTGCCCCTTGCTTTCCCATCCTTACCATGGCAATAACTATAAATAGCAGACTGTGTCTACCAGGAATAGACTCAGTATCACACACTCTGGTTATGTCTGTACATCCTCATGTCCCTTCAACTCAGGAGCACAAGGGCCAAGAGCTTCAGAGCTGTTCCTCTCATATGGAAAACACATTTTTTCCAGAACTTTTCACATAGAATGATTCTGCCCAATCCACACTAGTTAAAAAAAAAAAAAAAAAAAAAGAAAAAAAAGAAGTAGAAAAAAAAAAAAAAAAAAAAAGGCCTTTAAGACATCTGTAGCTTATCTGCAAGGGCAACATTATGACTGCTTGAGAGAGGTCAGTGGAGGTGCCCAAGTACTGCCAATGCCTTTTCCAGACTACCATCCTGAAAATGTGAAAATGTGGAGCTAACCTAGCCCCCCCCCCATCATTCTTTTGAGATATATATTCAGAGAGCTGTCTTGGGTTTGAGTAGGGTAATGGGAAAAGCTTTCCAGTGTAAAGCTCCCTGTAGAACCAGGAAGAGCAGTGCAGAGGAGAACATCAGAGAGAGAGAGAATGTGGTGTGTAAGTGTGGCTCACATGCTGCTTCATGATTAGTACTGTAAATATTGCTGGTTTTCAGGCAAAATCTTAATATTCCCATGTCAGTGATTAAATCAGTGCTCTTAAATGCAGCTCACTGTACCTTGGTGGAAAAATTTGCTGTCAGACGTGATTTAGATTGCCAAGCTGAACTTTTAAGTTTAAAATGTGCAGCATATGGGAAGCCTACAACTTTGCCTGGAGTGATGCTTTAGAAACTGCTGAAGCTAGGTTATGCTGAAAAATGTATTTATGTAAAGCCAAACCCTTCAGCTTTTACTCATAAAAGGACACACTTGCAGTAATGAGATCAGGCCACTTGCATGCAAACTCTAAGGACTAATTAAGTGCTAAGTTGTTGTAGCTATACACTAATGTAATTCTTGGTATCATTGCACTGCAGGATTGGATCTTACAAAGCAGCTTCAAATACACCACTGTAAATTTTACTGTTTTTACAGGTCCTACTAACAGATCAAATCAAGTGCTAGGCAGACTTAACCTTGTCAATGATCTGAGCTGGATGCTGCCAGCTTCACTTGCTTATTTTCAGGCATATTTAGGGATGTTGCTTCTACAGTGTGCTGAAGAAGTTCAGAACACATCAGGTAACAATATCCTTGGTTCAGGATCATGCACTGTGCCCACTCTGCTCAGATAAATGCCTGTAATGGTGCTGAAGTTAGTAGCTGTTGCTTTTGGTTGCCCTTGGAGAGAGCAGGGGGAAATAGTACCTCCAGAGGCTGCTGAGGTCCCAGTTTGTCTGGGCTGGCCTTGGGAGGTGCTCATTTCTGTCCTGTGACTATTAAACAGCTCCTGCTTTCTTTATTTAGAGGGAAGGAAGGACAGATTGAACCTGTGAGGTCAGAGGGCAGCTATATGTTTCTACCCTGTTATCATACAGAATGGTTTGTTGGTGCAGCACTCACCCAGGTTTCATTGTTTGTCCAGGTTTGTTTGGGAATTGCCTCACCAAGTCAGGTGCTCGTGACATTTGTGAAGTTGAGGTTGGTGCCTTCATGTCTGTTGCAGAGGCTGGAAGCTGGGATTGCAGAAAGATCTCAGGGCAGACAGGCATTAACCTCTGGGGTGTTACTGGTTAATAATGTCCCACATCCAGCAAGAAAGAAAAAACACCAGGAATAAAATCCAGTAACCCTGTCAGAGAAAACACAAGAAACCAACACAAAACATCTCTGGATGGATGGCTGTGTCCTGTCCGGGAAGCCAGAAAGTCTATGCATCCCATCTGAGAAGCTCTTCTCATCAGCCAGTCTGGGCATCTGTTCAGTTGAATATGTATTTAATTTTCTCACATGCACTGGAGGAATCTCAGCTGGAAAAAATCAGCCAGACCACTGTCTGAATCAGCAACTTGAAGATTTATGGTTATCAAAGAGAACTTGCCCCTAATTTTTAACATTTAAGAATCTGCTGGTTTTGCTGTTCTGTGGTTAGCTGATTGCCTGTGTTTGCATGCTGAAATCTTTGTTCTTGTGCTGTGTTGTTTCTCTGGAATGCTATGAGCAGTTGTTTTTGTTTGTTCCTACTCGGGTGGAGCTAACTGTCTAATTGGGTAAATATTTGCAATGCTATACTTGCATGCACAGAAGACAAAGAGGGCTGGACTCCTGTTGACATAAAGGGCCTTTTACACCAGCCCAACAATGTAAAGGCTTTAATAAAATTGATAAGTATGAGGCCACTTCTTATGGTCAGACCTCATAAAGTGGATTTAATTTAACTGTCATGGCCATATTTATATCTAATTACAGATGGACTCTATTTTCCAACATGACTACAACTGCGAAGGAGTTATTCACACTGCCTTATTCACTGATTGCAAGTTCAAAACTATTGGACTTCCACTGGGACTTAGCCCTGTTAATAAAATGGTATTTATTTACCAGAGTGCCTTTGGAAATCTAGGGTGAGTTTTCCACAGATGTAGAAATTGCCTAAGTAGGTCCAAATTAGTAGGTCCAAATACCTAAAGGTGTTTTGAAAATTGCAAGCTTGTGGTGGTCATGGAAGGTGAGTTTGTATATATATAATAAACACCTTGCATAATCTGTATGGGATGACTATTGCATATATTATCATTAGCTCCAAAGTACACTATAAATATCCACAGACATATGAACAGATTCTAAAGATTTATCAATGAAGAGGCTGTTAGTCAGTTATTGAGCCTTTCTTTGAACAAAGGTTACTAAAAATGGTTGTAACATAAGGAGGAGGGAAATTGAACTCCACAGCTGAGGTGAAACTAGTTCAGCTTCTGTTTATCTGTAGCTGCCACAGTCTGGATCCTATTGGGAATGGATTTACTCTGGCTAGTCTTGAAAGACTTGCACAGTCTCACAGAGCCATTGCTTCAGAAAGAGAACCTGTAGAGAACCTGTTCTGTCTGTAGGACGAAGAAAAAACTTTCGTATATGAGGGTTTTTTTTTATTAATATTTTTTTCTTGTTGGAAATTCTCACTATATTTTTTCAAGGTTCAACTGTTTACTCTTGTCTTCAAAAAACAAGTAAGGATGATTGAGAGTTTCACCTCCATAAGGCCAAGCTCTGATGCTCTTACACCACCTGGTATCTTGCTTAGTCATTAGTTCCACTGGGTTCACTGATACCAGCTGTGGTGCAAAAGCCTTTGATTGCCACAGTGCAGCCATCCACTCCTCCCCTCCTCCCTGTCCTTTCCTGCAAGTCACTGATTTTTGTCTGCCTTTATGTCTGCCCTCCCTGCATGGAAAGTGTCTCACTGAGCTCACCACCCAGCCATTCCACCAGGGAGCTGCTCAGGAGTTCCCTGTGAGCTCACTCACCCTGTTTTGTTGTCAACTAATGGCAAACTGACTATAATTTTTCATGCTGTTGGCATCTTTTCAAGTGCTGTTGCGGATTCTTGTAAGCTCGTGTTGAATATTTCCCTCAGTCACGCATAACTGGAATTCACAAAAGAAACACAAATGATTCTGTGTTTCTCCTTGCTGTCTTCATTCTGAAAACATCTTGAACTTTATTTCATAGTGACCTTTATCCAGCTGTAAAAATCTTAAAAATTGTCCCATGGTTTGACATGCATGGGACAAATAGGAAAGTGTATACTAGTCAAAACAGCAAGGCTGAATAAATCTCCTTTCATTAAGAAAACAGGCAAAAAACGGTGCCACTTCCCCAGTTTGATACTGGTGAGCAAACCAAATGTATACAGACAGTCTTCCTCGTGATGTTGTGATTACCAATGCTATTTCTCTGCAGTGTTTTTCCTGTTCCTTGTGTATAAACAAACTGTAATCACAGTACCATGACACCCAGTCTCATCTCCTGGCAGCCGCCCATGGAAATTACTTCCTCCTTCAAGTCTTGCCTTTTCTCTGGGTCCTGCATTTAGTGAAACTGGTGATCTCTGTGTGATTATCCCAGGACATTTCTCACTCTCCATCAGACCTTTATGACACCAACACCACGTTTTATGAATAATTCTATCTGGTTTTGCTTTTGAAGTTTGGACAAAGCTTTCTAACCTGGAGTACATATGTATTTCCTTGACCGTACTGTAAATGCTTATCTGAGCTGGACAGGAAGAACTTGTTCTGTTGTTTGATCTTGGGATATTACTGAGGACTCAGTGCAGCAGAGAAGCTTTCATGAGGCTGGGGAAGGAATGTGTCATTTTGTGCTTCTGCTCACCTGCCTGAATCCTTTTCTAGAGCAAAGTGTTGTCCATTCACAAGAGAAATTCTGTCATGAATGTCTGGTGTTAGCACTGGCAGCCAGTCAGAAATGCCTGACTACCCAATGACTTTCCCCACAAGAAAAAGGTAAATTTGCACTTGAACTTTTCAATCATGTGTAAAGTCCACAGCCTCATTTGCTCAGAGAGGTCATTAACATTTAGCTTTGTGTTAGGAAATACTCTTTACCAATAAATTTCAATGGGAAAAGCAAAGACTTGGGTTTGTACCAAGATTCATTCATGAAAAATTTTGCTGAATGAAAAAGGAAATCTACTTTTTTAAAAAGACTTCCTCTATCTGGTATGAATGTTTTAGTCTAGACTAACTGTACATTTTACAGATAATGCAACTCAATTTTAATTCAACTGATGTAACACTGTAATAAATGATGTAAGAATTAATGTCTTTAATGTTCTTGCCTGCATAACACATCTGGATTCTCTGCAAATAAAGCATAAATAAAATCTGCTGTTATTTCATGTTGAAGGTGAAGTGTGTCCATCATTTTTTTTTTTCTTTCCCAGGGGAATAGAGAGAACAAGGCTTGGGAGAGGGTGGTTTGGCACACACTCCTTGTGAGGAGCAAACTTGCACAGCAGCTTGTCTTTAACTCTTCCCAAGCAGTGGAGCGTGTCATTGCTTTTGCAATAAACCATTCCTCAGGAACAGATATAGACTGGCTAAAAAATAATTAAAAACTTAATTTTCTGTAATACTGTCCATCAAACAACTTTACTCAATCTTTTGGAAAGGCTGCTCTGCAGCATGGAACAAAGACTGGCAGTAGTGCAAGAACAGGGAGTATTTATCACCAGTGGAAGCATGCTTGGCCTTTTGCCCTGGAGAAATGTCTGGATGAGAGGATCTTCTGCTTAAACCAAGCATTAATAAAATAATTTGGACCTAGGCTTGAGGTGATGATGCTTGGCAAGGTGGCTGCAAAGGCTTTTTTACTGCCCAGACTGATACTGCACAGATGAGCTTAGGGTCTGTTGTGTGCAAACCCACAACTGCATGGTTGACCAATCCTCTCTTTTGGGAAAACCTATATTTTTACTGAGGTATAAAAATTTTAGATTTGGTCCCAACAGCCAAAATCCTATTTGATTTGTCTCCTGCAGTTGCTTTACAGTTTATTGTGTTGTACCTCAAGAAAGGCAAACAAAGCTTTATCCTCCTCTGGACAGCTGTTAGGGACAGATCCACTGACTCAACTGCTCAAGAGAACAACCCCCAAAATTGGGTATTTTATTCCAAACTAACACACATAAAACTTCTCTTCTTCCTGGGTCCACAGTTCCATGGAATAAGTTTTCAACATATAACTAAAGGCCAAGAGCAAATACAGCAAACCCTAATATCAGTGTCACTAGTGACCTGGTCTGCTGGTAAGCACATTTTTTCCCCCCTAAATTGCCTAAGCCATAGTTTTTTCAAACTTATTTCCTATTTCCTTTCCTCATTTAGTCCATCTGATAATGCCACCAGATTATTTCATCACCTGAGAAGACTGAAAGAGGGAGGATTTAAAGCTGGTGTAAATTCACTTTTCTCTGCTTACCCATTAATCTGTGTCAAGTTATGCTGGATATGTTATTCTGAGAGACAGCTCAGGCTTCTTTATCTGTCACAGCAGCACTGCTTTGCTTTTCATATCAGCAAACAAGAAGCCATGTCCTAAACAGGCCACTTCATTATCTTTTGTGTTGGTTATTTTTGTGGGGTGTTTTTTTTTCCCTAACAAAAATATAAATATTTTTTCATCACTGATAACAATTAGAAGATGTGCTTTTCCTGGAAGATCATAAGCTGAATGGAGAGCCTGTAGTCACTTCAAAGGGGAAATCAATTCTCAGTTATCTACGCATGGCTGGTCTGGCTTGTGGATTAACCAGGCTGGGGATGCACTGCCCTCAGCTCATTCCCCACGTGCAGAGATGACTTTGGACCTGCAGACTGTATTGATCCCAGCAGTGCACATCTGTCAGTCCCAGGGCTGCTCCAGGTCCCCAGCAGATGATCTGTGTCACTGTCAGCTTGTGGAGCTCTCCACAGCCTCTCTGGGCAGTGAGGGGCAGTCAGCTCCTGTGTCCAGCTCCTGCAGCAGCAGGGCTACAGCACTTCCTCCCACACTGACTTGGCATAAACTGAGTTTATGCTCTGGGACTGATGGTGGCAGCCCCTCAGCTGTCAGAAGCTGAGGAAACAATCTTTTGACTACCTTAGACCACCCGTAGAAAAGAGATCTCCAACTTTAAATAAACTAGTTTGTTACTAGCTAGTTTAATTTAGTACAGAACGGGGGGAGATTGATGCACTGTGCTTGTAGCAAGGCTGCTCTTTCCAAAACCTGGTCATGGCTACTGCAAGATCTTGTTCCATGTGTTTCCCAGCAAAGGGATTTTCCTTTTCACCTTCAGCAGCAGACATGGACTGCCTGAACTTGTATTCACTTTAAATAATTAGAATGTGGTGAGTTAAGTTCTTAATGCAGGTCATCAGCTAAATTTTAAATGTTTAGGAGCTTAAATAATAGACTCCACATTAAGGTGATATCAACAAAAAGTATCTAATTTGTTTTATTTAATTGGAAAAAAATTTGCAGATTTGTATTTGCCTGTTATCTTTATCTTTTATTATTTCAAAGGGATTCTGAATAGAGATGTTATCTCATCTTTAGCTGTGCTCTTGCAATCTTGCAATTCGTCAGACCAGTAATTTATGTTTCTGTTGAAAGGAGGTGAGAAGTAATTAACTCATGTATTGCATCCTTGTCTTTGTGAGCCTTTCATTTCCACTAAGTACCTGCACTAGCAGGTTTGTTTTTTTTTAAATTTCAGACTCTTCAAAACTTCTGAGCTCCCTCAGGAAGGCCAGCAGTGTATGTGAGTGCTTGATGCCTTGCAGAATTAAGTCCCAGTAGTCCAGTGCTGTGTTGAGGTCATTGCTCACATTCACATTGACTTCAGTCTGGCCATTGGAGTCCTGGGTTAGCAGATTATTTGTCCCACTGAATAACTGGCCCTGGTTCTCAGGGTATTTCCTCACTCTGCTACGCACATCCACCAGTTGTTTACTTGCCTGTGTGTGCTTCTGGCAGCCTGTATTCCTGGATGACCTATTTTTGCAAGAATCAAATGCCCGTGGCAGCAGCATTTTATTGGCCCTTGCTGGGCTGACACCACTGCAGTGAGAGTGCTCATGGTCAGTGACACTGCAAGTCCTGGCTGTGCAAACTCATTTCCTGCCAGCTTTGCAGCAGCTTCTATGTCAATCCCTTCCTAGCAGGAGAGGATGGGCTCATGAATACGTGTTTTCCATTGACAGAACCAGCTCCAAGCTGACTAGTGAGCATGACCTGTGTGGTGACACAAATGAGGAGTTTCTGTGCAGGGCACACTATTAAAGGAACCTGGACACCCTCCTCTTGTCCTACTGACCTGGTACTGAATCACAGATAACTCTTGGTTTCCTCTGTAGTTTCATCTTCCTCAGCTAAAATTTTTAAGGGTGTGACAGATCAGCAGAGGTCAGGTGAGACTGGAGAGAGGGGGAGGAGTTGCTCTAATTTAGATTTTTTTTTTCTGTAACAAAGTTGGTCACACCTCTAATAGCCAGACTCAGCTGTGTTTTCAGGTAATGTTAATAACAGGTTGCTAGAGTGCTTAGCTTGTTCAATCCATTCAGTAATTAGAGCTGGTGCTGAAGTCATAAAACTGAGCATGGAGTGAGGTCTTAATGAACATAGTAATTTGTCTGCAAGTACGGCTCTGCAGAGCTTCCTCACAAATGCTTCCCCTTGGATGAACAGTGCAGTCACCAAACAGGGCAGGTCTGTGTGGCTGCTCAGGACAAAACCCGAGCATTTATGTGACCACCAATAAAATCAGTTCAGCAGTGCAGGCAATGGAAATTAAAGCTAGCAACATTCCAGCTGGATTAGTTATTTTCCAAAGTCTCAAAATGCTGAGAACTTGGTGTTTTTATTGAGTGTTAAGGCTGATACTTCCAGCAATATTCACATGCTGAGGCAATGTTTTTAATGACTCAGGGGAAGAAGCTGTCTACTGAATCACCAGCATCCAAACCTGAAGAACCAACTGCTTTCTGTAAACCTGAATATAATTAAGCATGGTCTTGTTCTTTTCATTAGGCATGAAATAACAGGTGATGAGACTCCACTTACATAACAGTAAAAATATTACTTGTTTGAGTTTTCTACCCCAGAATCTGGAGCCTACAATCTATTGCAGCTGTTTATAAGGATGGAGAAAAGGATAAAACAAACAGCTAGAAGAAACGTACACTCTAAAGAGGAAAACAACATTTTTGCTCATGAAATTCCTAAACCCGTTGTTGTTAAAAGCTGGAAAAATATTCTAGAGGGCAAACCATGCAAGCTTGGGCTGTTCTTAACCCACTGGCCAATGTCAGCCCTGGAGTAGCAGGAGCATTGATTTGATCTGGGGTGGCTGTCGTCAGCACTCACCATGTTCCCTGAACACCACAAGCAGTTGCATCAGATTAGAGGAGCAGACAGTGATGTCCCAGACTGTCCCTAAATATATATATAATAAAAAAAAAGCACCAGGCAAACATGGCATGAGGACATGATTAATGCCAGAAGAACAGAGGGTGGAAGTTCAAGGAAAGGCAAAAATTATTAGTAACAGAACATATGTATTTCTCAAGATGTAGAATGTAGTAAGAAAGATCTCCAGGGATGAATACCATTAAGTTTCAAAAGCAGACTTATTGGAAGGCTAGAAAATGCTATAAAAGAATTTTTCACATTTTCATCTGTTGACCTGTTAACCTTTTCTTTAAAACACTTGTTACAAGAGCTGTTCTGCAAAGAATCTGGTTTTTTCTTTTTCTTTTTCTTTTTCTTTTTCTTTTTCTTTTTCTTTTTCTTTTTCTTTTTCTTTTTCTTTTTCTTTTTCTTTTTCTTTTTCTTTTCTTTTTCTTTTTCTTTTTCTTTTTCTTTTCTTTTTTTCTTTTTTTCTTTTTCTTTTGTTAGAGCAGAAGTCATTCTGATGCTGACTTGTCTGTTTTCCAAGCAGAAATGTGCCAGAACATCAACAGTGTCATAGGGATTGCCCAATACTTGCTTGCTGAACTGTTTGCAGTAACTGCCCACAAAGAGGAACATTTTTTTGGCTATGTAGGTGACTTTCATCACATCTTCCAGATTGAGGTGTAGAACAGCTGTAGAGATCCAGAAAGAAGGACCCTGAGGCCTTCATCTTAAGCTCCAGTTCTGTACTTAAGCCTGTGTTAAACTGGAAGGGATCCCATTACATTGATCTGGATTTAAACAAGATTATATGAAATTTAAGTATTGGTCATGCTGGAGAGTTGTGCTACATTCTCTGCTACACTATGTGGGTATTGCTGTGTTAATTTTGGGACAAACAGGACACTTTCCATGAATGAATGATAAAAATTGGAAGTAAATCCAGAACTTTTAACCTCCAGTTCTACAATTCACTCAAGTGTTCCATTGATTAGCCAGTGGTGTTTTCCACATTGAAGTGGCAGATTTTTCCATGACAGTGGCATCAAGCTCACTTCCCTCTGATTGTCTTGTGATTCCTTCCAAAAGAATTCTAAAGGAGCAATCCAGGCAAGCTGTCCCTCTATCAGGTGTGCATGTTATGTATACCAGACAGACAGACAGACAGACACAAGGTGAACACACTGCCAGGGGGCTGCAGTCACTGCAGGTGCTGAATTCAGTTGTAAACACACACACGAAAAATAAGGCAGATCACAGCTGAGCTCTGCTGAAATGCTAATGCAAAAGTGGCCTCTTGTTAATAATCTTGTTGGAGTGATTACAGAACCTGGAAGGGCAGAGAAAGGCCACAAGCTTTATAGTTATGGCAAACTGCAAAGCAGCTGGAAATAAAGAGAGGAAAGGGAAGACTTTGCTGCCCTGTGTGTCTCCAGCTGCAAGCCGAGCTCACTTGATGGCTCTGGTGCTGTCATCATTCTGACTTGTCTTTGGTTAATGCATGTGGAGCCCCAGGTGCCCTGGCACACTGTTTTATACCTGTTTCATAACTGGAGTTTCTTCTTATCTGGCTATGAGAGTTACAAAGCTTAACATTTCAGAGGAGAAAAGATGTAGTGTTTTCCCATTCTCTGCTACAAAAGTGGTGGAGATTTACATCTTGCAACCAGGTGGGCATTGTCACTGGGTGTGATAATTAAAAGTCCCCACTGATAAACTACAGCAGCTTCTCTCCTAAATGTCCTGAGTGCCTCTCCTGCTCTTTGCCTCTCCCCTGAGCCACAGCAGTCCTCTCTGGCAGGTTTGGCCTGGGAGACTTTGCTGCAGCACAAGGCATTATTATGGGGCTGTTCATGATCCTCCTCTCCTCCTGAGGCTCAGGGGGTTCTTCCCTGGAGCCATTCTCTCCTCTTTAACTCTACCACCCACCTTGGAATTAGGGACTCCCTTTGCCTCCCATCCCCACTCCCACTCACTGACCCCACAGTCATTTTGTTCTTCCCATTTCTGGGAAGACAAGATGCTCTGCCTGCCTGGGAAAGGCATTGAGGCAGAGTGTGGCTGCTTTGCAGCCTCTCCATGGCCACAGTGGTGGAGTGGTCCCAGTGGTGGAGCCTTGTGGGCAGACAAGCAGCCCAGTACAGCCAGGTGATGCAAGGAGATGCAGGAAGGGCACGAGGCTGATGTTGCTGGTCTGGTGGCTCTTCTGGCCCTGTGGCAATATAAAGTTCATGCATAATTCATAAATGTCAGGCACTGGCACTGTTTGTGCAATTTTCTCTCATGACTGGGTGCAGGAATGCTGCGTGTAGCCTCTTGTTACACAGAAAACCTGTTGGGATTTTCTGTCATTGCTGATGAAGGCATAAAAAATAGGGAAAATGCAGTTTAAGTAGAGAGAAACAAAGAAGTGAGTGACTGAAGTATTGACCACCACTCCCAAATATTTCAGGGGCATCTGTGGTCAGGACTGTGAGCACACAGGGCTCTACCCCAAGTGCTGGAGCTTTTGGGGCTTTTGCCTGGGACTGCTGGTACAGGTGGCAATGTGTGGGTGGGAGAAGGGATGCCAGTGTTTATTTTTTTTCCCAGCAGTGAGAACCAGAGGGTTGGGCTGATTGCTTCATCTTTTCAGCCTGCAGGGGCTCATTGCTGCACCAACACAGCCCCACATTTCACTCAGGTGACTGCACCCCTGTAATCACTCAGCTCTGCATAGATTATTCTGCTAACTAACAAATTCCAATCTTTTACCTGCTTCTTGTCACATAATTTTTCATTTCAGTCTGCAAGTAATGAGGACTGAAAAAATTATATTCTATTTGCTATTTCCTTATGCTGTTGCTGGAATTAATTGTTGACCAGGTTTCTTGTGGGGAATGTAATGAAAATACAATATGATAGTAATATATTTCTGGCATGATTCATGGTTACCAGTGGAAATATTTAATGATCTTTTCGTATACATATAGTAATTGCTTCTTCTGTAAGACAATAATAACTTGCAATACAATTACACTCTTGTTCTTCTTCATATGAGAAATGAGCACATGAGTGGGACAGAATCAGAAAAGCAGAATGTCCCTGGTATGTTTTCAATATTCATCTACTCACCTGAGATTCTGCAGTCTTTTGAATAACACTAGACTTTTATAATGACTGATTGTGCAGCCTTAAGATAAACAATTCATAAGATAGCTAAAGTTAATTTTCATTACAAAACTAGGCATTAAGGAGTTATTCCTAAGTCATTCCCTAAAGGTAAAAACTCCAAGGAATGCAATATGTTGCAGATAAATCCTCCTAATATAAATATAAATTCCCAGTTACACAGAGATGAACAACACTTACTTTTCTCTAATAAACTTCTGGGTCCTGGCTGCTGCTGCAAAAGCTGGTTCCTTTGAACAAAGGAGTCCCTGTCTTGTGAGAGCTCATTACCCATATGATAATACTGTTCATTTGCCCCATACAATCCACTGGAGGACCAGTGGGCTCCTTGCAAACTTCTAATTAGGTCTCACACTGCCCCTGAGCAGTAAGTGTGATTTTACCCATTTTACTGTTGTGGAATTTGGGCAGGGGGGCTGCAGCCAGTGGCCCAGAGCCACCTCTCCTGTCACTGCCACAGCTGGGAATAGACTTTGAATGTTGTCACTCCCATCTCTCTGTTCCAAGCTCTAAGCCACAACCTCTTGCAGAAGCTAATTAAAAACTAAGAAAATTATTTGACAAGCTTTCAGAAATGTTATTTGTACTGCAGATTTCTTCTGGTGTTGGAATGAAGTTTCTAGTACAGCTGTAATTGCTGTCTGTGTTGCCTAAGATTTTTTAAATCAGTGAGAAGATTCAAGCTGTATTCCTGATACATCCCAAAGTTCTCCACAGTTCTTTGCCCTGTTTTTCACTGGCATCATTTATCATGGGCATTTAAAAGTCAAAACCCTGAAATAAGTGGCACAGCATCTTTCAGTTGCATGGATGCAGACAAAAGCTTCTGCTGTCTGCATATGCACGGTGAGCTGGTGTGCTTTCAAATACTTCTTATTGATTTGTTAGCTCTAAGATTATTTTATGTCTTGCAATATGCTTTTAAGCATATGGAAAACCCTTAGAAGAAGTATCCTAGGCTGTTTGTTAAAATCCATTGCAACTCAGCTGTCAAAACAAGATGAGTGCCCTTGTGTTTGTACTGATGTTAAAATACAGAATTACAGAACCACAGGATGGTTTGGGGATGGGAGGGACCTTAGAGATCATCCAGTTCCACCCCCCTGCCATGGGCAGGGACACCTTCCCCCAGACCAGGCTGTTCTGAGCCCCACCCAGCCTGGCCTTGAGCACTCCCAGGGATGGCAGCACTACTTTAGCTTCATAAACATTTATCTCACACATTTGGTTGAGGGGTGGAAAGGAGGTGGAAAGAGTTAAGCCACAGGCCAAGCTCCCTTGCTAAATTAAGAAAAAGCAAGTCATGCAAAAGTTGAGGAGAAGTGAAAATCACTAAGGAAGTGGATCTTTTGAGAGGAAAATATGACATATTCAGCAAAATCCCACTAAGCCTCTTTCTCCTGGCACCACATATGGGTGGAAGCAATCCCGTGTCTGGCAGTGTGGCACAGGGCTCACAGGGACAGGCAGGTGCTGCTCACCCACAGAGAGGTGTGATCTCTGCTCAGCCTGGGTGAAGCACATATTGAAAAGAGGATTTCACATGGGGAGAGGAGGGTTTGGCATATCAGTTGGAGCATATTTCCCAACATCACATTAACTTGGCATTTGCTAGAGCAACCCCATTTAATTCTCATTTCAGTGTGGTGATAACTTGTACTCCAGCATAGTCATTTGCAGAGCCTGGTGCTGTTAGCAGAGCAGTGCTGCCAGTGCTGAAGCACATTGAACACTGCCAAGAAGCTGTTACTTGCAGGAATTTTGCTCCTTCTCTGGTAAAACTACAACTGTTTGCTCATTTTGAGTCATATTCAGAGCAAGGACTCCATGAGAGGATTTTAGAGAGTGATTTTTCAGTTTGGGAAAGAGCTGCAGCTGCAATGTGGCAGCACTGAATACTCCTAGAGGACATGATCAATAATCAGTACTGCCAGCTACTGGCAGTGATGAGTCTCTTCTCCACGTTTGCACTCTGTTTGAATTCTTCCTGGGACTCAGCATCTTGCTGCAGGTCTGTCTGCTTTCCATCAGCTGGCCCTCTGCCCTGTCTGCCAGCACCCCAATAACTCAGGGAGCTTTCCACTGCTTTTCCAGGTTGGGACTGACACACCAGGCTTAATGCAGTACAGCAGGACTTGAGGGCAAGTTTGGCACCTTGTGGGAGAAGCTTCTCCTTTCAAAATGCCACTCCACACTGGTGTAGGGACATCCTTCTTCAACAAAGTCCTCATGTGCTTTTACCTCTTTCCAAGGTTTTTCCTTCTACTTGGCTGCCTAGAGTAGACAGAGAGTGACATTCCTCACTTCAGCCTGTTTGTACACAGGCTAAACTTGGATTCATTAGTTTAACAGGTTTCATTGACAACTTCTTGTCCCCTACAGCTTTTATCCTTTTCCCCACCAGGAATATCTAATAAAAGGCATTGGCATAATAAAAGAGGGTATGCTTTGGTTCCTCTGATCATACCATAATTTTGTATAAATTTGCTCAAGCAGGATTAGTAACAAAGCACCAGCACTGCTGCTGCTGGTGGAGCTTCACTTCAGTGAGATTTCAGGAAATCCTCCTTGTAGATACAGCCTATGAGAAAAACATAACCCTCATTAAACAGGAGGCTGGAAGCCTTGACAATGTCATATGTGATGGGAGTGCTTCTGCCAGCATCCTCACAAAGCTCTGCCTGCAGTGGTGCCCTCCAGCACTGCTCTTCTTCCAGCACAGAGCCCTCTGCTGTGCTGCTATGGCTTTAAGCTGCTCCTCTGCTTTTCTGTTTAAAACACTGGCATTTTGACTCAAAACCAGGGAAATTCCCTGCAGTTCAGAGCAGCAGACAGGGGAAGGATGCTGTGTCTGGATGCCCATGTGCCTCTGCCCTGCCTCGTGCACGAGCAGTCAGAGCTGAGCAGGAAGCTGGCCCTTACTCCCAAATTAGGACCAAAAGTGCTTTGTTTCCATCCCACTCTGGCAGAAATGACTATGTAGGTCAGTGTGGAAGGATGAATCATGCCATGTGTCCTGTGCATATTAAACCCACTTCTTTGTCTCGGGCACGTGCAGGGTCCTGGTGAGAGCTGCCAGAGTGGGGGCACAGGCAGGGCTGGCTTCCAGCTATGGGCACAGAACCTGCTTGAACCACAGGGCAGCAATAAACAATAATAAACAGTTATATAAACAGTATAAACAATGCTGGTTTATGCATTCACCCTGGCTGAAGAGAAGAAATAGAATTGCCTAGTGATGGTGGTGTATATGCAAAACTGAGATACTCAAGGTTTCAGTCAAATTTTCTCATAATTCCTTTTTTTTTTTTTTTTTTTCTGGCCTAGAGCAAGTCACTTGTAATCCTGTTTTCCTGGCTGTACTTAAACCACATGTGTTGGTTTCTGATCACAGAGGCACTGTTCCTGGTCTGTGCAGAACCACAGAATCTGCTCCCAGGGATGCTGGTGCAGATTAGCAGTGAAATGGGATCCTTACCCAAATATCTTACCCATTATGGTTTTCCTTGTGCTCTATAAATCAGATGCATGTGAACAAAAACCCTACTCAGAAGGTATTTCTGTAAGGATAAAGTCATGGCTGATATTAAATGCTTGATAGTACAGTGAGGCATTGTGTGCACCTCATTCTTTTAGCTCTGGGATAGAGGGTTTAGCTAATTTGTTTTTTTGTTTTTTTTTTTTTTTCTCTGGGTGTAGTGGCAGCTTTGCCACTAAAACAGTTTCAGGAAAGAAAGGGAGCAAAAAATAATAAAATCCTCAGTTATGCCATTATCCTCCAAACACCTTTAAAACTTTAAGGTGAGGATAAAAACCTCAGCTAAAGTTTTCTGACTTCAACAGAGACCTAGAGGTCTGTGGGATAGAGTGAGTCCCTTGTCTCACCCAGGCTGGGAGAAAGGCATGACAGAAGGGCAGACTTTGCATGTTTTACCCATTGCAGCAGGAAAGTGGGACCTGCTTCTGAGCACCATCAGCATTCTCCTTAAGAGCTTTATTCCCCTCTTAATTGCTCTGTAACCCGTTTTGATTAGTCAGTGATGATTGCTGGGTCTGATGATTGCAAGTCCTCATTAGCACGTGGGCCAGGGATCAGTTCCCCAGAGCACAGAGATTTTCCAAAGGGAATACATGAGACATGTGAGATTCCAAAACAGGAAACTGGAATTGTAGGGTATAATACAGCAGCATATTCTCCATTGCCATCATCTGCCACAGTCTAGAGGATGACACAAAGGGAATTGAGCCTGCATAATACAAACTCATGTAATTATAACAGTATCAACCCAGCTTTAGCCACTTGTTTTAGAAACAATTTCCCTCCTAAATATTGCTGCATATGATTGCAGAGAAGGAATATTCAGGGGATAAGCTTAAATTTAGATAACAAATTAGAAGTGTAAATTAAAAAAGAAAAGCAAGCTGCCCATGGTGTCATGTGGTGAAAATCAGGGAGCTCTGCTCCATGGCTAGGGGTGCTGGGTGCTGCCACCAGCTGAATGAGCATCATGCCATAGCAGCATCCTCTGTGTGGATGAGGTGAGGACATTCATTTACTTATGGAAGGACCCAAGGACCAGTTGTACCAAAGCAGGAAGATGTAGGTGGTGCAAAGCCCCTGATGGGGGAAGGAGCCTGTGAGAGGCAGGCAGTGCTGAATCCCACTGGGGTTCCTGGGGCACATGGACTAGCTGTGACATTGATTGCCAGAATGGAGCTGCCTGAATCTATCCCAGCATGGAGCACAGAAAGTGCTCTGAGCTTCTTTTAAAATGCAAAAGCAAAGTCATTCCTGTGGAGATCTCCTTCATCCTGTGCCTTGCAACCCTCACACATGGACCATGTGAGAGATGGCCCTGCATTTCACTCTGGGGTCCATGCATTTAAAGAGTCCAAAATCAGGAGATATTGCAAAATAATAGACAGCCAACCCATACCTGACCTCTACTGTGTGTGCTTGCAGCACAAGCTTTGCAAATACTTTTTCCAGTTGAAGTAGCAGGAGAATAATTTTTAGCACCAGAGCCAATTATTCTGGTCTGGAATTTCAAGATGGTGTTGACTTTTACCACAAATACACAGAAGAGATCAGCTTTAGCATTTCACAATAGCAGGGTCCCAGGAAAATACATCCTCAGTCAGACTAACAGGGACCCAAGATCTAAATGGAGAAGATATTCCATTGTGTAAGAGGAGAGAAAAACAAGGAAAATCAAGGCATTGTCTTCTGTTGTTATCTGCTGGAGGCCCAGCTGAATTTCTGCAGATGGCAGATAGCTTTGCCAGCCTTCACAACCCAGTGGCTTTTCTTCCTGTTTGTTTTGTCTCTAGGGAAACATGCAACATTTAGCAATTAGATGTTGATCCAAGTATTCAGCAAGGTCAAGGAAAGCTTTTATGTTATTATAGTTTTTTTCCCCCAACATAACTAATTTTAGAGAATGTGCTCATGGGCCTCATATTGTGGCTAGAGTGGAGTAAAAACTCTGTGACTGTGAAGTGCACCATTTAAAATGCAGAAAAGGCACTTACTGGGAACCAGGAGAAATAGGAGATGTGAATGAAACAGGGGGTTCCCAAGTAGCCCAGGCAGCAGAGCTGCATTGGGAGAGATGCTGCTTTTGCCTTATCTAACTGCACTGGGGTTTTGCAGATAATTTCAGAGCTTGGGCCCATCCTCCCAGAGACCCAGGGCTGGCAGTGGTAATAACTTGCAAATTGAGTGTTTAATTATGCCTTTTTTCCTTCTTATATTATGCAGTTCAACCAATTGTTTTTATTCTGCACGGCTGCTTTTATTTGCATCATCTGATGTCCTGCATATCACTCCATTATTCTTCCTTCCTTTGCAAAGTTGCTGCAAATCTTTTCAGCATAAATGCCACAATACTAATAAAAAAGTCCCTCCATCTCTCTGGTGTCAAGAAGGATGCAATAATTAAATATATGTCCAGCATTCTGTAATACAAATTGATTTGAACTTAGCTGAAAACCAATAAGTAATAAGGATTTGTTGGCTTTCCTACCACTTTGTATGACAGCAGAAGAAGATAGCATCAAATCTCACATCCTGAAACACTCTGTTAAAAATAACATTCAGGGCAAAAGTAACTGGTGGTGGTTAAAGGTACATCCAGGATCCTGCAGAGCTGGGAGCTGGACTTGGAGCCCCTGACAGTGCAGAGCAGTTCCCTGGGTGTCTGTCAGAGTCACCTCAGTGTAAGGTGATGCAAACTGGTCTGCAGCCATCAGAATGCCATGGTGAAGGCAGGAGAGGAGGATGAGCTCATGTCTCTCCAGCAGGCAAGCCCCTGGTCCAGGATGCCAGGAGGAGCCACAGGGCACACGAGGATTCAGACATTGTCTTTGGCAGGGAGCACCAGAGTCCAGAGCCAAAGCCAGGAATCAAATTCTGCTGGGAAGGGCAGAGCAAAGAGAGAGCAAGCCTTTTGTGGAGCTCATGTTGTCAGTAGTCTTTCCTCAGACTCAGGAATTTTTCCTCATGTGCTCTGTGGTGAGTTTTGCAATCAGATTTTGCTGAGAGAAGCTCACTTTGGTAGGTCAAGGGTAGACTGTTCCAGAGGCCCTGTGCTGGTGTGGAGTGGCAATGAGTCTAACACTGCTGAACTCCACATCTGGAGCTCTTTTTATTTCCTGCAGAGGCAAAAAACTCTTTATCACACAGTGAGATCCTGGCTGCAGCATCAGTTGGTTCAGCAGCAGGGCTTGAAGCAGAGGAAGAAGCAGAGGTTGAAAACTGGATCCAGCAGGAGTTGAGTGCAAAGCCATGATGTTGCAGGAGCTGATTGAGAAGCTGGAAAAGCCTCTTGTTCAGCACTTCAGGCCATGTGGCAAGATGGGCTGGTTCTTGTATTTTCCATTCATCCCTGGCAGCACCACTGCAAAGCTTCAGTCCAAACCCCACAAGAACTCAGTGAGAGCCACTAGAGGAAACAGTTAATGCACCTGGAAAGGCAACAGCTCCCCAAAATCCCTGGAGTCTTTGTGGAAAGGCTGTTTAGCTCCACAAAGACCTTGCCTATATGTAAAGAACTGATTCAGAAAAAAGATCTCTCTGCTTTGCCTTGTGTGAAGCAGAGTTTTCTCTGTATCCAACCTTTGGGCCAAAAAGGCTTTCCCCAGCTCCTTGGTGATGTGATGACTCCATCAGGGGATGAAACATGACCATGCACCTTCATCCTACCTCCTCTCCCTCCCTGTGCCAGTCCCATGCCCTGGGTCCCATGGGAGAGACTCTTGGTGCAGCATCTGGAGCTCTGCTGCAGTGCTGGGTGTATGTGACATTCAGTATGAAACTCCAAAAGTCTGGCAAAAAAATTGCCATTTTCCTTTTTCCATGACATTCTTACCTTACTTTGCCTCTGCTACACCCCTATGCATAGGTCTTAGCTGAAGGCTTCATGAAATCACAGGAAAGACTGTCCATGATCAAATGTGCTGAATTGGGCCATGTTTGACCTGTGCAGCTCCTGGGCAGCAAGTCAGTGAGAGCTGTATTTGTGAAAGCTGACCCTTCCCCACCCATTCCTCATGGAAAGCAAAGGCAGCAGCAGGAGTTATACAGCCTAAAGCCATGTCACTCTTGGTTTTACAGGCACTTTGTGTTTCCTGTCCACTCCTCTTTCTGCAACAGACATTCACAAAAGCCTGATGAGGCTGACAGGAACAATTATCTTGCCTCTGACCCTGAATCATCTTATTCTCTGCAATGCTGAGCTGCTGGCAAAACCCTTGTCTCTTCCCAGTCCACATATTGCATTTCATCCTCATGAAAACCTGAGATCTGAGCCATATTCTGTGTTTTGTGTCCTCTGGTTAGAGCCCTCTGCTCTATTTTTGTCCATCCCATGAGTGGTGTTGCATGGTGGTGCACTGAAGTTTATCTTTTTATAAATAAATTGGTACATGAAAATCAGTATTCAGAACTCAAAATTGCCAGTTCTTTCCTAACTTTTACAAAAACAACCAATTTTCTTATGGAATCTTAAGGTTCAGATGATCTGCATGGCTCATGTAGACTGAAGTATATTAGAAATATCCTTTGTCTAGCATACAAAGACTTGATTCAGTGGAATTACTAAAAACAAAAAAGCTTCAGTGTTAAAGTACATATTCTTTGCAGCATATTCTTTTTGAGTCAAACACACCATAGTCTGGTATTGATGAGAATATAGAATGTAGAATATAGAATATGGAATACAATAGAAGAAGGATTTTCTGCCAGCAGTATTGATCTGCTCAGGGAAATGAGGAGGCTGAGGGACAATACAGATTTCCAGGGGACTGGTGAGTGCTCAGCTCAGCTGTGATCAGCTGCAGCTGCCTGTCCTGCCTGTCCTGCCTGTCCTGCCACTGAGTCACCCTGCAGGGCAGTTCTGCTCCCCAGGATGGTGTGATGGGCTGATGCTGAGCTGCTCAGGTGATGTTGGACAGGTTATTTGGAAGGAGGTGTTAATTTTCAAATAGAGATTCACTGAAATGCACTGTATAAGGAATTTTCTTTTGGGTTGTACCCATGGCTCATCAAGGACACAGCCTTGCATTCCTCCAAAGTTTTTTTTCTTACCTTTCCAGAGTGAAGTGTTCTGTTTTTCTTGATGTCTTTATGTTTCAGCTTTTTAATGTTTTCAAGTGCATAAAACAAAATATAAAGCCAATTTGGGTTTTTTTCACTGTATCAAAGTCTAGCATTTTGAATAACAAACACACTTCCTTGGAATTTTAATGAAATACCAAATTTACTTTCTTTGTTATATTTTCTAAACAGGATGAAAGTCCAAATCATGCAATTTGCCTTGAGAAAGAGATAAAAACCAAATATTAAGAATGTCTATGAACTTTAAAAGGAGTAACTTGGTTTAAAATAATACCTTTTTCTTATCTTTGTTTTCCTCTTTTTGTGTTAATAAAAATGAAATTAGTGAAAATACTCTTGCAGGAGCTATTTAAACCAGATAAAATCTTCTATCTCCTTGACACTCTGTTATCTTTTCAGCTTCCCTTCTCAACTTCAGGCAAAAAGGAAGACAACCTAGTGATCTTCACACAATTATTCTCAATTTTGTCTTTTGGGGTCCAGCACTTTTGGGGACAGCTGTAGGTCAGTTTCTGAGTCTGGAACTTTTTACAAAGGCACATATTTTGGTGTGGATTCATCTGATTTAGGGAGAATTTGAGTTGAGCTTGGAGGTAAATAGGAAATATTGTTGATTTCCAGTAGCAGGCAGAGTTGATGGGTCTCAGCCACATTAGTGGGGTCATGGCTGGGTTTTTGATTTAGCAAATAGTAGGAAAGGAGTCAGCTTGGACAGCTTATATTTTGCCCTCTTTCATGGGAGTAAATTTTTGTACTGTCTAAACCACAGCAGAGACTGTTTTTATTAGGGTTTAGTTTTCCCTCCTGTAATAGCTGAGTGTGGCCAAAGCAAAAATCCCAAGCATTTGAGCTGTTTCTTGGCTGAGCCCCCCAGCCTTGGCTCTCACTCAGAGCCTGTTGCTGCTCCTGAGGATGATGGAACTGCTCCCACTGGGAGCTGGACCAAGTTTTGAGCTGCTCCTCACTGCTTGTTTATTTGTCCTATTCTCTGGGCTTGGCAGGTGGCATTTTTGCTCAGTGATTCATTCTCCAGCACATGCATTTATCTGGGCTGACATTTTAATCATGCAAATAAGGATCTCCTTAATGAAGGAAAAAAATTAATTTCACAACTGTTGCTACAAACACAGTGACAGTCCTGCTAATGCCATTACATTTATAATACAATCAGTGGCTTTTCCATAATTGCTATAAACTGGCACACTTAGCAGCAGAGTAAAGGTTACACAAAGAGCTCTGTGACACCCCTTGTTCACTCTGCTTTTTTATCCAGAGTGTTTGGCACTCTTCATATGTCCTTTTGAAATCTTTTGGTCATCACTGCTTCATTGCTTGTACTGCAGATGGCTTTGCCTTTGTTGGGGGAACAGACAAAATAAGTGGCAAGGAGACAACTCCTCTGTGACCTTTTGTGGCTTCTTGTCTTTCACATCACAGTCTGCAGGGTAAACACAGTGACTCATTCTCTTTCAGTGCAGAGCTGCCTTCCCAAGGTTTTGTTATTTGCAGGGTTTTTCTGTTATAAAATCTGCACCCAAAGAGCAGAGGGATGTGAGCTGTGAGCAGCCAGTTTCTGCCTCCACACCACTGCAGGCTGGGTGGGCAATAAGGAGTGAAAATCCCTAGGCAGGATCACCTCTGTTGTCCTTTCCTCCTCCTAAACCTTCCACAATGAGCTTCATTTTCTTTGGTTCAATGAGAAGCTTGAAAAAAACATTTATATGCAAAAAAGCAGTCAGAAGAGAGATTTTCCTAAGGGGGAAAGGTGCTAAAATGCTCTAAAATTAGCAGAAAACCAGTGAAACTGAGGAGTCAGTACCTCAGTTGTGCAGTGTCAGCCTGGGATGAGGAAGAGTGTTTCAGACCCTGTGTCTTCTCTTTGTCTTGACATGCTGTGAGTGAGATACCCCAGGCCCAGGTTAAGACCTTAATTCTCAGTGAAGGGGGTTGGGAACTGTGTTCTGGTCTCAAGGGAAAATGAATCACCCTCAGGTTGTGTTACCTCTGCAGAAAGGTATTTTCATGTCATCTTTTTGACCTTTTTGTCAGCAAGGGAGAGTCTGAAAGTGTTGGAAAACATCTTTTAGAATAAAGCTCTTGAGCTCAGGGTACTTCCCACAGGCATTTGAGGTAGTTCCTTTAGAGCATTTCATGTGTCAATATTTTAATTTTTACCCAAATGGGATGAGCTTCCCTGGTGGCAGAAATTCAGGAAAAGCAAAGCTCTCAGGAGCAACAGGTTTGCTGCTAGACCTTTGAGATTTCTCAGAAATGAAAGAGAAGGAGAACAGTAAATTAATGGAGAAAAAGCACAAAAGTAGGGAAAGGGCTGGAGGATGTCAGCTGGGGAGATTCATCTTGTCAGTGGGCAATTCAGACCCCCTTCCAAGGTCACTTTGGCCATTTTGCCACTGATTAGGGACATCACATATTTAATTGATCAATCTAGGCTGAAAAATTCCTAGTGTAGGTGAAATATTGGACTGCATCAATCAGGTGAGACCTGTATCTGCACTAGCAGCAGTCACTGTGTGTGCTACAGACTCAATGGAAATTCAGGAATTAAAAAAGTCAGTGCATGCCCATGATGGGCACCCTCCAGGTACTATTTCTTTGCAAAGCATCTCAAATAGCCCCAAATAGCACCAGGTGAGGTTTAGATTAGATATTAGGAAATATTTCTTCACTGTAAAGGTGGTAAGGCATTGGAATAAGCTCCTCAGGGAAGTGATGGATGCCCTGGAGCATTCAAAATTTTGTGAATGTGGCACTCAGGGTCATGATTTAGTGGTAATATGACAGTGCTGGGTTAATGGCTGGACTTGCTGATCTTAAAGCTCTTTTCCAACCTTAACAGTTCTCAGATCCTTTGGTTCTACCCCTGGGAACCAGAATGAGTGTCTGTGTGCTGCACAGACCCACCAGAAACTGGAACCACAGTGATGAGGGGAAGACTGAGACCTGGGCACCAACCTTCATTTTCACTGCCTCCCTGCCCTTAGAAGATGTGCAAGTCTGCAGCTCAAAGAGACTTTGTCCATGGTGCCTTTTTGTGCTGTAAAGGCTCAGAATCACAGACCAGGGCATCAGTTCACACATATTGAGGCAGTGCCTGTGTCTGGGCTGTGAAGCTTGTATTATTATTGCTCAGGATATTTCCTCTCCCATATTTCCCCCAGGAATTTCAGTGGGAGATCACATCCTGTGGCAGGACAGTTTGTTGCCTTGGCATCAGCTTCCAAGAGGCAGGAATGTGCCTTGGAAGTGTTACTGCACCTCTCTGGCTTTTCATGCAGAGGTGGCTATCACATGTATTTTTATTAGATGATAACCATTCACTCTAATGTGTCTTTTTACCTCATGGTGGATGAGTCTTGAACCAGAGCTGCCAATTGGGGGTCTCAGAGAGAGGTTTGTGACATTCTTCCCCAGCCAGCCTTCACAGCCCCCATGGCTTTTTGTCTCACAGTGCCCACCCATAGAGTTAGAATGTCATGGATCTCACCTCTGGAGACCAACACAAAAGAGAGAGGATGAGTGATATGGCTTGCACAACAGTTTTATTTGGTTTGGGTTTTACAGCCTTTCAGGGTTACCCTTTAAAAGACTGTTTTCTGCAGGGGCTGGATCTTGAAGCTCATTTTTTAGCAATAGCTGACATTTGTCCAGAACTGCATGACCCCAGAGTCTGGAACAAGTAGCAGTGAAATCACATTATGAGGACTGGCTGCTGCCACTTTACCACCCTGACACAGGACAAAAAACTGGTTGTCCCAGTTAATCTCCTTCTTTCAGACAAGCGAAACAATATCTCCCCTTATTCTCCTGTGCTGGTACCACAGCCCCAGCCCAGTTTGTGGGTTATCCTTCCCCTCTGTCTGTGGTGTGGCATCCATGCCCAGAGCTTACAGAACATCAAGTCCTGGTGAAGAATTAATTCTCTGAAGTGAGAGATGCTGGACACTGTGTGCTGCTGGCACGCCAGGGCTGGCCAGAGTGTGCCCTGGCAGGCTCCTGCTGCCTGTCTGTGTTCCCTCCTGTTGGCCAGGAACTTCTCCCAAACCCTTTGGTCTTCTCCAAGGGCTTTGCATATTTCCCCCCTGCAGCTGTAGAATGGGACATTTTCTCTGCTAGGATCCACTGGCTCTTTCACTGATCCATTTCTTGGATAGGAGAGGAGTCTTGGATCCACTTCCCACCACACATTTGTATATTCAGTATAGCAATAGAAACCTGCCCAAGGTCTGTGCACAGTCCATGCTGCCTTTACATCAGAGAGGAAACTGGATTTCAGAAGAAAAATGTTTCTGAGCCTTTACTTGGAGTTATCTGACTGAAAACAAATACACTTCCATGAGGCACATTAAAAACTCATTTAAATAAGTGTTATGGCCAAACTGATGGTCTCTAGTTCAAGAGCCCCAAATCTTGTGAGCCCTTCTGAGCAGATATTTGTGCCACCAGCAGGGCGTCTCACAGTCAGCAAAGGAAAATTTGGCATCAGAAAGCAAATTCAGCATGTGAGCAGTCATGTTAGTGGCTGCTGCCATCTCATCTCCCCCTGCCCTCCCTCTGCTCCCTCCCCCTGGAAGGACATGGAAACTCTCTCTTAGCTGGGGCATCACCTGCTGAAGGTAAAAGTGACATTTCTGAGACACATCACACGGGGGAAGCTGAGCTGTTTTGATCCCTCTTAGGCAAGGCTGATGGCAATTTAGAGAAAGTGTTTTTGTACGTGCTGAGATGCCATAATGCCAGGCTGATGGGCAGAGGAACTGCTGCTGGAAAAGCAGCCTCATGTAGGAGTTCTCTTGCAAGAGAGGCTATGGAGGCAGGATCTGATCTTTAATTACCTCAGACATTAGAATGGAAACCACAAACACTTGCAAGAGGATTTTTTTTTTAAACAAACATATAAGATATATGTTAAGTATTCATCTGAACCCCATAGTTCTTCAGTCCATTGCCATCCAATCCCTTCTGTTTTAAAAGCAGACATTTATTGTTAAATATGCATTTCACTGCTTTAATATAAACAGTTCATGCAATTCAATGTTACAATGCACACAGCTAGAATATATTAACAATGATAGATGTTTTCTAGCTGGAGATGATCCTAAGTCAAAAGAGTGGGTGCAGCTAAGACAGTTGGACCTTCATTCTGCACCTCTCTTCCCAGTCTTACTTCCCTGCTGCAATTTTCCTCTTCAAGAAGGAAATCCAGCAATATGCCATCTTTATATGGTCTTTGAAATTCAGAGTGGACATTGACACAGGACAAAGCTCCTGTATCCTGAGCATGAGGTGCTGCTGAGCCCCTTAAAGCTTCACAGCTTGTTTTGTTTAATTCAGAAATAGTTGTGTGAGACTGCAATTGCAAAGAGTCAACACTAGATAGCATTTTATGTTTGTTTTGAGGAAGAAAATCCTTTTTGTTCTTGCATTTAGGTAGGTTCTGAAAAATTCCAAGCACATATTTTAGACATGATTAATTGTCAGTGTTTTATGGTGATCAATGCAATGTCTTCTATGAATTCAAAACAACAGGCAACAAAACTGTCTTTTTTTATGTATTGTTTACTTGACATCATTGCATCAGGGTAGAATTTATAGAATCTAAAGTGATTAATGCTGTTTTGCCTCTGGGTGCAGAGGTCAGAGGCTTTTATTT
This sequence comes from Erithacus rubecula, assembly GCF_903797595.1. Taxonomy (NCBI): domain Eukaryota; kingdom Metazoa; phylum Chordata; class Aves; order Passeriformes; family Muscicapidae; genus Erithacus; species Erithacus rubecula. The sequence goes on along the minus strand of NC_136689.1, from coordinate 7,331,204 downwards.
GCTATTTGCATGGGCCATGTTCCTGATCCTGTTAACATCAGTGTGAAACCCCACCAGGCTAAGGGGCTGCCCATTGTGCACTGGCAAGTTCAGTGCAGGGAAAGCATGGCACAAGCAGCTACAGGAGCACCAAAGGAACTTTACTTGTCATCTGCAGAACAATAAAAAACCTCAGGATGGGATCTGGCTCATGAATGAAGGCACACTCACCTTGGGGTCTGCATGTGGGTGTTGATGAGGAAAATGCTGAGTTGCTGTTACTCAAGGGGGATCCAGCACTCCATCCAGTGTCCTTCTGTGGGCATCTATTACCATCCAGAACATCCCAGGATGTCTGAGACATCCCCATATAACCCATGTGAGAGCCAGGAGCTTCTGGGTGCCAGCTGAAGTCCAGAAGGGACACCCTACAGCATTTCAGATTGCCCCAGATTCCTGCATTTGGGCAGTGCAGTCACACCTCTGATGCCCATTGCCTGTGGTGAGGATGAGACACCCCCCACCTCAGCACCTGCATGACGATTCTTTGACTCAGGTCTCTTGATCCTCAAGATAAATCCCATCCTTCATGAAGGATTATGTCACCTAAGCGTGGGCATACATTTGAGGGGCCTTAAAGTACTTTGCCAAACTTCCAGATGTTGACCCAGAAAATTACAGGTCTCCTACAGGGTTCCATTAAAAAGTCCTAAGAAAATGTCTTGGATACCCTGGGGTCTCTCTACAGCCCTGTGCTCTGGCTGCTGCCTCCTGTTCACACATCAGAGCAGATGCCTTCGGGCTCCACCAAAACTGGTTACAGCCAGGGGCTGATGCACATGACTGCAGCACTGGGCTTGGGTACTGCTTGGTGGAAATGCCCACCCCAGCAGAAGCACGAGCAGAATCTGGCCCTGTTTGCCCATGTTCTACAGAAGAACTGCAGCTGGGGGTTCTTGGTCTAAGGGGAGTGAGAACAGGCAGGGAATAAATCCTGAAGGATCCCAGAGGCTGCTGCAAGTGAGGGGCTCTCACACAGAGAAGGGAATGGTGGAGCCCAGCTGTGGCAGGAGGTGGGCTGTGGGTGCCCAGGGCTCTCCTGTGATTGCAACATCCAGAAACAGCCCTGCAAAACTCTCCTGAAAACATGCTGATCACACAGCAGCTGTGCAGCTGTGCTGCAGTGTCTTAGGGTAATTACTTGGCATTGCTTTAGCATATGAAATTGGTTTTGGGGGGAATGGCATGAAGCTGTGTCAGGAGAGATTTAGGTCAGATATGAGAAAAGGTTTCTTCACCCAGAGGGTGGTTGGGCACTGAAGAGGCTCCCCAGGGCAGTGTCACAGCACCAAGGCTGACAGAGCTCAAGTTTGGACAGTGCTCTCAGGCACAGGGTGTGACTCTTAGGGTGTCCTGTGCAGGGCCAGGAGCTGGACTATGATGGTCCTTGTGGGTCCCTTCTATCTTAGCATAATCTGTGATTCTGTGCCCTTTTTATGCAGCTCTAGTGAAGCTGAACAGTATTTCAGAGCTCTGAAGCTTTGGTTTCTTTAAAGCACAGTTTTGGATTTCTTTGGTAAGGGTTTGTAGCAAGACTCATTTCTTACTGTCATTGCTGCCCCAAGACCTTAGCATTAATAGTTAATGCTGATATGTAACATGAATCTGAGGTGTCTGAGGTGCTCTAACACTGCTCAGAAAACATTGTTTGACCTCACACCCTCTGCACAGGGAAGCAAGTGGGCTGGAAATGGCAGCAATTTGAGGATCAGCTCAGGAGGAGCAGCTTGCTCCTCGTTGGTCTGTTGGGACATTATGAGCCCACCCAGAGTTCAACCCAAATTTTTTTGATCCTCAAGTGCTGTGCCAGAAGAGCCCAGTCCAGAGTATCCAGCCTTGCAACAGCTGTGTGAAAACCTCTGTGTCAGCCCTGGGGAATGCTGGCCATTTCTACTTCCACTTCACCACAGTAACAATCAGAATTGTGGCAGTTTAGGTGGAAAAGGAAATATAAATAGCAGCAACAACAACAAAACACCCAAGAAAAAGTCCCTCAAGGTCAAATTAAAAGTGTTCAAAGGTTTATTTTTGTTCTTCCTGGGATCTGAATATCTTCATGCTTCCCCCAATCCACAAAGTGAGACAGTTGCAACCTGAGTTGAGGAACCACTGCTGGGGCTGGAATCCTGGTTTCTGGTTTGGCTCTCCTGAGCCTTTCTTAAGGGATTAATCTGTGAATGCACAGATGTGCCTCTGCAGGTCTTAACTCTGTGCTCCTCCTTCCACCTCTGCCCTGCAAGTCAAGAAATTGTGGAGAAATGTGGGATTCCTTGCAACCTTATGTTCAGATTTATTGCAACTGGGCATTGCTACTAGGGATTCTGTGAGGAAAGAAAAAACCAGATGAGTTTAAACTTTTTGAATTCTGTTTTATTGCCCTATTTTTCTTTTTTAAACAGAGTACTTGCTTTAAGCAGTGCTGTTTGCACAGCAAATGCTGTTATCTGTCCCATGAACCTCCAAATTCAGCACCTTGCAGAAAATGTGCTCCTGTTTTGGACAAAGAATATGTCCTTCCTTCCAAACAAAATACCACAGAGTTTGATGCCATGGCTGAAAGCAACCTGCAGCCAGAATTTACTCCTCCTTGCTAAGTCAAGATAAGGTGCATTTAAACCAAAAATCAGCCCTGAGCAGAGGGCAGCAGTGATCTGAGAAGATCCATTAAAAGCTGTGCCTGCAGAGACTTTGCCTGTAGCTTTCCACTCCCAAGAAAAAGCTGACAAGTATTTGGTCTATGCTGATTGAATCTGAGTGTGGTAATGGGGGCAGGACACAAGAAATTATTCCAGAAACTGAATTCTTTGGGATTCTTAAATACCCTTTTAATAGCAGAGTGATCTGTGCAAAATTGACTACTCTTGACCTAGCATGCATTCAGATTTCTGATTGCAATTTCATGGTTTGTGCTTAATGATTTTCCAAAGCTCTGTTTTTGTGGGAGGTAGGTGTGGAACTGTCACACTTGGCTGAGGAAACCTCTTGCCTGCTGTTCATATGAGCTGCAATTTGTGTGTGATGCACTGCTAAATGCAACCCTGTCTCCTCTCTGATGCTGCCACAGCCCTCTGGGTGTATTGATGCAGAGCTGCTTCCCTTCTCCATCATCACAGGTGAGATGATGGAGTCACTTACCCACTCAGGATGGGAAGGGAAGTTCACCCGTGCAGTTTCCATGTGGAATGGGCAGTGCACATCACTGGGGTATCAGGGCAAGCTTTGCAAACAGGGGTTAAAAAATCAGCATCCTCCTCCTCCTCCTCTGCACCTTTGTGTCACTCTAGGGCTGGAGCCTGAGCACTGAACCTTTCAAAATCTCTTGCTATATAACAGATAATAAATAAGCTCAAGCATTTTACAGTGGTAAATGATGAACTGTGAGGAATGCAAAGGTAACTGTGTGTGCCCTGGCTGATATTGCTTTGCTGTAATTCTACCCTGAGGTGCAAGTGACCACTAAAAAAGTAAAAATCAGATGTTATAGAGTCAGGTGTCTTTGCATGTTTAAAGGCATCACTGCCTGAAGTATTGCCTTACATTTAATACCCATTAACATTTAAAGGTGTTTCCATTCCCTTTTAGAGGTGCTTTGGTTTTGGTTTATAGTATTTAATTTTTTTTTTAAAGGCCTCTATTGTGTTTCCTCATGCTTAAGAAAATGTAGAAAAAGGAAAACAGAATAGCCAGTCAGGAATAACTCGAGCCCTGCAGGGGACACAGGAATGAAACCCCTGAGACTTGCAGAAAATCATCCCCATCAGCCATCAGCACTATAGTTTCTCTTTTAAAGTTTGTGCTTAATAAACAAAAATGTTTGAAACAACTTACAACATAAGAATGTACATTTTTCTCAATAAAGTTTGCAAATCTGAAATTTCAAGTGATTTTTCCATCTTATAAGACATTTTATGTCTTTCTCAAATAGCAGATGAAAACATTAGGTGGGAAAAAAACCACCATTTGTCTAGAAAATGTGTGAACAAAAATCTGTAAGGAAAAAGTGCAAGTGGGAAGTCCCTTCAACTGTCAATGTAATATGCTTTTTCAGAATTTATTTGCAGCAATTAATTTATTTTTCAGTAATTTATTTGCAGACTGCTGACTTGCCTGCTCATTTTACCTCCTCCAGGAGTTTCCCACACACACTCAGGTTTAACAGATGCAAACTAAGGCAAGAATTTTCCTCAGTGGCTAGAATAAGGCAAATCCAGTTCTGTGCTGAGCTTAGAGAAGTTGGGAACCTCGTGTTGAACTGTAGGGGGTAATGTTGCTACACATACTCTGCCTGCAAAAGGTAGATAAAGCTATCCACTGTTCGGGTTGTTATGTGACACTGGGTCTGCAGGGAAAGAATAAAAACGTGATTATTCAGAGTCCTCCTCCCTCTGCCAGGTTGCTGCTCCTTTCAAGGGCACCTCAGTTCCAGCTCTGCCATCTCCTGTGGTGCTCTGATCAATGTTCTTTGCCTGGAATTGTATGTGCCTTTACAGCCTAGGGTCGAGTTTTGTGTTTTGTGTCCTTTTGGTGCCTGTGGCTGGCCCTGCTTGGTGCCCAAGCACCCACTGAGGCTCTGCTGGCAGCATCTGGGGAGAGCTGGCAAGGGAAGGCAGTCTGTCTGCAGGTTTGGTGGATGGTGAGAGGGTAACACACACTCCTGCTTCATTCTGGAAGGAGGTGTGACATGGGTAAGAAGAGGGGAGGAGGTGATGTGGAGATTTGGCCAAGAAGTGCTGGGGGTCCCAGCCCTGGGCACCTGTGGGCAGGTGGGTGCAGCCTTCCCTCACTGCACAGCTCCCAGAACAGCACAGCCAGCACTGCAGGCACTGCTGCTCATCACTCAATCCCTTTCACAAAGCTGAGTCACAAAACTGAATTTTCCTTCTGCACAGGTAAAAGTACTAGTCTGAGGTGATTGTTGAGGCAACATTCACATTTAGATTTTGTGTTTAGCTACTTGGACCCAAGATAAATTAATTCAAGTAGAAGCCATATTGAGTGCTTGACATTTTCCCCCTCATCTTTGGTTTGGTTTTGTGTCCTGAAAATAAAAAGATGAACTGGGTCATCATTCTGCTTTTGATGCACCAAGTTTTGATGAGGCCATTTCTATCAGCCACATGTGGGTACCAACAAACATCTTCATTCCAGCTGCTCGTGGTGTAACATGTGCTCCACATACAAAGACCAAAGATGGTATTTTACATTAAGACATCTGTTGTGATTTAACCCCAGCTGGCAACTTGGTTTGCTCACACTCTTCCCCTCCTCTTGCACCATTTTTGGAAGAAAAACAAAAATCTTGGGTTGAGATGAAAACAGGTTAATAATTGAAACCAAATAGAATATAATATTATAATCATAGCAACAACAATAATAGTAGTAATTGTAATGGAAAGGGGAGAGAGAGATAGTAAGCCCCAAGACAAACAAGAGATGCACTGCACAGTTCCTCACCTCCTGCTGACTGATGTTCCTCCTGTCCCTGAGCAGCAATTGGTGGCTCCTAGCCAACAATTCCAGTTTATATGCTGGGCTTGAGGATCTGTGGTATGGAATATCCCCCTGGAATTCCTTGACTTGGGATGAGCACTCCTTAGCATCAGCTGAAACATCAGTATGTTGCCAACTTTATTTTCACATTACATCCAAAACCAGGTATTAGGAAGAAAATTAACTCTATCCCAGCCAAAAGCAGGACAACATCTGTGCTGAGCTCAGAGGTGCATGTTGGTTGCTCTCATTCCTTGCAGCTGGCTGAGCTCTCTGGCACAGCTGCTGTCTGGTGAGCCAGTGCCCCTGTGGGAGAGTTCAATGGGATGAAAGTGGTTTGCTGCAGGGGCAGCACGGCTCCTCTGTGCCCCCAAGCAGCCACAGGGAGTTGTCTGACACACCTGACAGCCTCCATCAGGAGCTGAGGCCATTGCCAAGCACAGTGAGCTGTCCGTGTCGCCAGGTCCCTGTGAGACACTGGATCAGAGTCACAGTTTGTTCTCCTGAGAGTGACAAGGGCTACTGCAGCCCCTAATTGAGTTCTGCTTGCCCTGATCCGAGTGCTGTCAGAGCTGTGAGATCAGCCAGGGGCAGTGTCCTTCCCCACTCAGGGCTGAGCACTCTCAGCACTCCCAGTTCCACACGGAGACTGCATAGTGTGAGTGCAGCTTTTCCCTCCTGTCAACACCAATGTATTTGTGCATCCTTGCCTGGCTGGTTACATGATGAGTGACACTGCTGGGGTTATTCCAAGGTGATGCCAGCAGAGAACAGTGAGGAGTGCTAATTCTGGGCACAAATGCTGCAGATGAGCAGGATTAATAGACTACTACAGCCTGCACATGGCAGGGGAGAGGTGGGAACAGCAACAGGTTTATTGTGCCTGTCAGTTCAGAACAGAGGCTGATCAATCTCCCAAAACCTGAAACAATCCATAACCTGGTTTCTAGGGATTTTCAGGAAGGATCTTTCTTTAAAAGTGCCTGCATGGAAAAGGAATCTGTTAATCTCTGCTAGGGTTTCCCTCTTCCTCTGTGGTACAAGCTCCTGACTAGTGGGGGCAGGCTGGAAGGTGGCTGCAGGTTTTCTTGCCAGTTTTCCATCAATTTGCAGGCTGGATGTTTATCCTCATGGTGTTATGGAGAAGAGGAAAGTCCTGGCTGCTGCAGGATCTCAGGTTTCACTCCAGTGTGAAACGGGACTTGCTGTCCTCTGTGTCAGGCTTCGAATTGCAAAATGAACAAATGGGTGAAAAATATGAATGCTTTCATTCAGGAGCAGCCTGTGTTTTCTTTGCATGGGCACAGGTGACTTCACCAGGAAGGCTGATGTTTTATCATTACAAGTTTCATGCCCCTGCATGCACACCCCATCCTATCTATGCAAAAAAATCTTTTTTTCCCTTACCTATCCTTTGAAGATCTTATGCAGGAGCTACCATGGTAATGAAGCCTCTCTAATCACAATAACAGATTTTTTTTTGTGAGAACCCCTCTTCCCAAAGGAGCTGTGATGAATGCAAGGAAACTTGGCAAGAATTGGGTTTTCAGTTTTTTTTTTTTTGGTTTTTTTTTTTTTTTTTTTTTTACTCAGCGTCTGCCACATTGAGGCTCTCAGGTCTGATCACAGCACAGCTAATGCAGGAAAAATAAAGCTGCTCCCAAGACAGACTGACTGACAGATTTGTCATGATGATAGTACACATATTTGAAATATTATGGCTGCTTTCTTGAAAATCATAGCTTGGGGAAGCTGTTTCCTTGAGAGCTTGTGGTAAAAATAACACCTGCTTTGCAGGCAGTGGATTTGGCAGCTGTGAAGATATAGTGTAGGCATCTCCAAAAGCTCTATGCATTTTTGCTTTGTACACACAAAAAAATAGGATTTGTTATGGAAAAGAAAAGGCAAGATGCTATGTGAATTTCTAGGTACAAGGGGAAGAGTGTGGTGGGGGAATATGTCCCAGTAAAAGTAATATAAAAACCACCAGCCATGCCTCTCACATGAAGGTGATCACTCATTTCTCATGTGGTGCATAACCCATCCCCTGTGCTGCTCACTAGGGCTGCTGGGCAAGACCTCAGATAATGCTGCAAGACCCAGCCCTGCTTCTCTGAGCATGAGGAGTTTCACTTCCCTCTGTGGAGATGTTTTTGCTGAGTCTGGGTTCCTGCTGAGCAGCTCCCAGAGCATCCCTTGCTGTTGAGCTGCCTTGCACAGCTCCTGCAGCTCCAGTCACTGGTTCTGGTTTCCTTTAAAGGTATTTATGCTCTCTGATCAAATCAATTTTTGATCTTTTGTGATGAAGTCAAGTAGATGGAACTTCTCAGTTTTTGTGTTTGTTAGGTACCTTTTTTTACTTCTCAGATCTTTCTGTAGTTTCTTACTAAAAGCTATTTAATTATTAAAAATCTGTTCTAAAATGTTGCCAGTTAGAACTGCATGTAGTATTTTACTTTCCCTATCTAATTTCACCAGTGGTATACTTACACAGGTAAAAATTACCTCTCTGGTGTTTTATTACAACATTTTCCCATCCTTTTGTGAGTATTTTTTTCACATTGTTTAAGAAAATATAATGTTGAGCTATTTATTCATGGCAAGTTGCTGTTTTACAGGATACAATTGCTTAGTCTTTAGATTTGTTGATAGCTAGGTTCCAATATTTATGCACTTATTTTTATTTTATTTATTTTTATTTATATAAAGGTGTGTTTTTTATAAATACATACACCTTGCCAAGAAATCCTGACACCTCCACATGCTATTAGGATTGCAGCTGCTGTTGCATTCCTCCCTGATTTCCCAGCAGCAGAAACTCTTCATGTCCCTCCTGAATATGAGCTGATCATTTGAATTTATGAGCTGAAAGATGCTGTCAACAGTCAAGATGCTCATATAGAGAATAGTTCTTTCTTAAATTATTTTGATAGACTTTTTCAATGAGGTGACAAGTTTAGTTGATACAGATCAATTGAATGCACTGAAGTTATGCTTTTTAAAGGGTTTTTAACCTATGGTGTGATCTAACTTTGTTAAAACTTTGCATAAAGAGTATAACACATTAATTGGATTAAAAATGGATAATCTCAAAAAGAACTAAATTAATATTAATATCAAATGACTATTTTAAGTTAGGAATTATTAGACAAGTTTTCCTATCAGGAATGATTTCCTTGCCCAAGAGATATCTATGTATTTACTGTAGGATCATAGGTCTGTCATAAATTGAGGGGAAAATATGAGTGAGTGGTGAAAAACATTCAGATGATGCAATGATTGTTGGCATGAGGACAGAGCAGACATATCAATTACAGCATGACCTTAATCACTCAGTAGCTTGACCATAATTAAGAAGATATTTTAAGGTAATAAAAGTAAGCTCATAAATTTAGGATTAAGGAATGCATATCATGTTCTCAAAATAAAGGACAATCCTGGAGAAGACAGGCTCCCATAAACATAGAACAGGTGAAGTCTCCAGGGAATCAAGAGGCAGTGTAAGTGCTTCAGGTTTGGAACAGGAAGAATTTAGGTGTCTGAGTAGGAAACTGCAGCTCTGGCTGCCCTCAGCATTTAGGTCAGCAACAGTTCAGCAATTTCTGAAGTTCTTTACTTTTTGTCTTAAAGAAAAGAGCTGCTATAATGTGACAATAGAAGATCAAATGTGTCAGTGAAGCATCCCCAGGCATGTCCCTCATCTCCAGTGGAGACACCTCCAGTGGCACTTCCCCAAAGTGCTCTCAACCTTGCAGTGATCTGTGATTTGGGACCCTCCCCGGCCACGAGGGTCCTTGTGTCAATAAACCTGTTTGGGGTTTTCTGTCTGAACAAGGCCTGCCTGCCCTTGGAAGCTTCTGGTGACTACCACATCCTGTGGCCATCCACAGCTTCATGGCTGGCTGCATAAATAGCAGCTTCCCTAAATAACAGCCTGCTGTCTGCTGGTTTGGGTCAACCAGTGGCCCTTCTTGCCTGGGAGGAGCTGTTCTGGCCCCATGTGTGCTCACAGACCTGGACCTTCTCTCCTGTCTGGAATCTTCTGCAGTCCTGGTGCTGGGATTCATCACATCATAGAATTGTTTGTGTTGGAAGAGACCTTGGACATGATCTCAGACATGACCTAATCCTCATGCCATGGGCAGGGACGCCTTCCACTAGACCAGGCTGCTTAAAGCCCCATCCAGCCTGGCCTAGAACACTCCCAGAGCTGGGGAGAGTCATCAAAGAGTGAAGGCAATGCTGCACACAAACTGCACTCAGCCCCAGGGTGCCCACACAGAAGTGATTCCTTGGGGGTTTCTGCTTTGCAAGGCACTGGGTGGGTGCTGGTGGCAGCTTCAAGAGCAATAAGGGGGATTTTTGCTTCTAGATAAAGCAGCATTGTCTGTGTGGATTCAAAATGACAGGAAATAGTGCTGCTGGGCTATATTTTCATTTCAAAGCAGGCAGGAAAATGTATCCTTCTTTGAGGCAGACCACAGCAGTATTTAGGTAGCTTTGATGTATAAACTTGATTGTTACAAACAGGGCAGCAAGAAGCATGTTAGAGCTCTTGTTTTGGTTGACAGCAGTACAGCACTGCTCCATCAGCAGCTCCTGCAATTTTGCTGTAGCAGCAACATGCAGGTAAAGTTCAAAGGAATTGAAGCTTGGAGTTGGACTTCCATGGAAATTATTGCTGAACTAAATCTGTGAACAACTCTCTGACTCTCATTTATTTTAAGCATTAATAAAATGAACTGTTATTTATTTTAAGTGATAAATTCATTTTCAATAGACTTTTGTCCATACATGCCAGCTACTTGATCTAGACTGATGTAGATCTGAGCTAGCAAGTATCCCTCTGAAAAGAGTGGCATGGGTGTCTTTAAACCCCCAGAACAGCCAGGTGTGATGTGATGTGTGTTTCCTGACAGCAGATGTAGACAAGAAATAAACTTTGCATGGTGAGCTGTCACACCAGGCTGCAGCAGATGAGCTGGCCCTGGGCTGGCTCCTGTATCACTCTCACTGGTTCCTCAGGATGTATTTTCTTCACTCAGGTTCTTTGTAAGCCTTTGTCTCTGTTGAAAAATATTTTTCAGATCTGCTCTCTCATGCCTCCCTGATTCAATGTACAGTGCTTTGGTTTAGGGGGTTTTGCTCTGCAGAGAAAGGAAATCCTTCCCTGGTTCAGCAGAGGAGTCTCAGGCTGGCTCAGAGGAAGATCCTGTGCTTCCTCCGGACCCATGGATGAGGTTCTGGTGTTGCTGGCCTGAAGTGAGAAACCTTGAAGATCCCCACAGCTCTGAAAGCAGCCAGGCACTACTACCGTGGCAGACTGGGGCTTGGCTTTCCACATGGATTGTGAGGAGGTCCAAGGAGATTAAATCCCTCAAGGACCATCCCAAGAGCCAGGAGCACTGCTGGGAGACATCCCTGATGTCACAGTGATGCCCCAGGAGCACCTCCAGCCTGAGAAGTCCATGCCAGCAGTGATGACAGCATATTTGTCAGAGCCTAACCATGAACTAACAAAGGGGTTTGCTCTGCACACCAAAGGAGCAAATTAAATGAAGGAGCTATTTGAAATAAACTTGCCAGCATTACCTGGTCTTGTCCCAGGGGGGCTGTTCAGCCCAGAGCATACAGAGGGGTAGGTGGATGGCTGGACTGGCTGCTGTCATATTGAGTCCTTCACAGACAGGTAGGTATTTCCAGAACCCCACTGAGGCTGGAAGGAGATGGGTGTTGCCTCTGTGACTCCTTTTGGGGCTCAGGAGCAGGTTGGTGTGCAGTGACACTGTGCTTGGATGAGCAAATATTGTGACTTAATGAATCCATCACAGGTTTCCTTGGCTGATGAAGTTACCTTGTGACACAATGAACTGATTAGATTTTGTTGAGAACCAGAAAGAGTGTAATTTTCAGGGTACATTTTAAAATCACTGTGCAAGGAGCTATGTGCAGGAATCCTGATACTGTTTTAAACCCTTTATTATCTAATCTTTCCCTTGAAAACATGTCCTGCACAGTGGATTGATTAATAGGCCAACACTTCCGTTTTAGGTGGTGATGATAGAAGAGATAACACTGGGTTGGGTTCATGGTTACTTTATGCAGGAGACAACAGCCCCAGTGCAGAGATCTTTGGGCACACCCCACCTGCCAGGCAGAGCTGTGAACCCCATCTGACAGGTAACATATTGCAGGAAAAAACTGACAAAACAGCCAAAGTGTGAAGAAGTGAGGGACACAAACCTTCAGCAGCTCTGAGTGCAGGGGAGAACAGACCTCAGGGAACACGGGACAGAGACCAGCTGCAGCACTGAAATCTGATTCAAAATCAGTCAATAACTTTTCTCCCCCAGTGTCTGTCACCCTGGAGGGAAGGCAGGGCCAAGGCAGTGCTTTCCTGCAGCCCCATCCTCTGCTGCTCCCCCTGCCTGCTCCAGAGCAGCGTGGCTGGCTGGCACCTCCCTGCAGCATCTCCCTGGCACTTTGGCTGCATCCCAGCAGGACAGACACCCACCAGCTGCATGAGGATGAGGTCTGGGCTGACAGGAGCTGTGCCCTTCTCCCAGATGACTGATGGTGGCTGTCACTGTCTCCATTGACAGCAGACCCAGTTGCTGTTGGACACAAACTGTTTTGTAAATCTGATGGTGTTTACACTAACAGTGCTCGAGAAGCCTCATCAGGTTGCAATGCAAATGTTTCTGCATCAGCTGCTGCCAGAAGAGGGATGTGCTGGAGAGGCCATGAACACCCAGCAAACACAGGCTGCAAGCAAAGTTCAGTTCACACAGGTGCTCCAGAAAGGAGCCAGAAAAGATAATTGTGTCAGGAAATAGATGAAGAAGCTTGAAGACTTTGTCAAGGAACTTCTACAGCCAGAATATCTTGGCAATTATAATAACATAGGCCTCAAACTAGGCAGTGTTTCTCCTGCTTCTGTTGCAAAAGTAGCACCCCACTTAGGAAAGGGAACCAACCAGCTGGCATGAGATTTTGTCTGAGATCCTTCCCCATTGGCTTGTTACTCAGGAGCAAAGAGTTTGTGTTACCTGTTGCACAGGTGTGTGATCATGCTCTGGTTAAAATGGATTGCAGTTGTATGGACACCTTCCTAGGGTGAGATGTGGGGGTGAGGGCTGTCAGGGGGAGCACAGCCCCTCTCCAGTGTCCCCAGGCTGAGGGTGCAGAGGGGCAGAGCACTGCCCATGACCCCAGCCCTGGCCCACACCTCCAGCAAGTCCAGCAGAGTCTCTTCTCCAGCTCACTGCTGGCACGAAGGCAAAAGATAAACTTTCAAGGGTAAATATCCTCTTGACCACCCTGAGAAATTCCAAACCTGTCATATAAAATTTTGAATTGTACTTTGTTTAAAGCTTGTTTAAAGTAGAGCAACAACAGTTTTCCCAGTGGCAAAGCCCCAGACAGTGTTTGAAGCCTAACTTCAGTCATAGACTTCAGATGTACTTCAGCTGTGGATATTTCTCCCCTGACACCAGACCAAATCCTCCTCTGCAAATACAATAAAACCAGGCAAATGGTAGTCTTGGTAAATCTGAACCAGGTTCAAGGCATTAAAATGGGAGGGAATCCTGAGGATACAATGCACCATCCATGCAGGCTGTGCTGTTTGATGGTAACAATCGCACCAAACTATTTCCCTGAGCTGGACCCCAAACATTTCTGGGAAAAGAAGAAAACAGTAAGTCAAAGTTTCCCTGCTGTATTCCAGTCTGAGGTGAGGTGGAGGCCCACCAACCACAGGGTAGATCTTGGTCTCCCTCTAGTGATGGACCTACCATCAGCAATGGAGAAACAAACTCCAGCTTCCATCCTTCACTCCACCCCAGGGCCCAGGCTCAAACCCTTCACCCAGCCAGGGCCTCCTCACAAAAATCCCTCCTGACATCTCTCCACTCCACACTGGTGTGCAGAATTCCCAGTACCTGGCTCATGGGACAGCCCTCATCACTGAACCTCTGAATGTGCTCTGCTCAACAACCACACTAATATTTCATATCCACATCACTGCATCATGCAGGAGCAGGAGAACATGAGCTTCTGCCTTTCAGTGCTGCAGGGATTCCCTGCAGGACACACCCCACCCCAGGAAGGGCAGAATTAAGCATGACACACAGCAGCCATGTGGCCCTTGGGGACAGGTCCAGCCAGCAGTGCCTGTGCTCTCAGGAGCATCACCCCATGAGGAAGGCTGGAGAAGCTGAAGGTCTCCAAGCAGCTGCTCTGAAGTCACTTAGGTAGGAGCCCACGTAGGTAGTGGCTCTGTGGAAGTGAGGTGGGGCAGTCTGGGGAGCTCAGAGCACCCACAGTCTCTGGTGCTGGGTCATGAAGCAGCTCAGAGCACATTCACTTCTGTGAAGCCCATAAGGATGCACAAGAACATCTTGAGTTGTGTTGTGGGCCAGTTTTGTTGGTAACCATGGGCTGGATGAGCAAGGATTCTGTGGGTCTGATGACATCAACCATACTGTCCCCTGCATTTCACAGCAAGGTCTTTCAGTCCTGTCACTTTTCAGTGACATTGACTCTTGTAGAGCTTCTCATTTTCCATTCAGAGCTTCATTGCAGGATGTGATTAAAATTAGAAAGTTTCTGAAAGTCGTGCATTTGAGAGGAACAAGCAAGGGGAAAATGCCCTGAGCAATGTGTCAACATGATCTGGAGAGGCACTTGGGAAAATAAATGAGTAATGTTGTTTAATTATATGAGACGTATTTTCAGCGTTTTTTTCCCTTTTTTTTTTTCTGTATATACCTTTTAATTTTTAATGCTTTTTCCTAAAGATTTTCCTAGTAGGAAAGTGTCACTACTTGAAATGAAGTGGATATGATCTTGCATATAAACATTTTCAAGCCAGGAACATGAAGAATGACATAAAATTAGAGGAGGGTGTATTATTTGGAAAACACAGAAAATAAACAATGACATTTTTGTCAGCTGGACCTGCTGTTCTCTTGCCACACAGCTGGCTTACTATCACCATAATAGTGATTTTTTTATTGTTGTCTTTCCTGCAGTCAGATTGCCAAATGAGAGAGTATGTGAAAGTTAACAATTCTGTAATTCTCCTTGATTTTTATGTATTGAGATTTTGAATGTTCAAACTCTAAGCCTAGTTCTAAATAGACTTCAACTGCTAAATTTTTTAGTAAAGTATAGTGAGAGGCATTGCTAAAGGCACTGACAGCAACAATTCACGAACAGTCAGGTTTAAACTCCTCATTAGCAAAATTCGTTACTCCAAGTCAGGACAACACTTAAGATATATTTCAGGAGCTCATGTTTATTAAAGACTTCTCTTTACCTAGTGGTGTAGAGCATGTTTGCAAGAAAGGTTCCTTTCTACTGAAGAGAAGATGTGCAAAGGGGTGTTCAATACCCAGAATTGTTTGTTGAGATGGTTCTCCCCTAGGCTGAAATGTTAACAGGGAAAGTTTGTTTCAGAGAACACACAGGGGATGGTTGAGGACACACCAAACAAGCTGCTTTAGCTGCAGTTGTACCAATAAACTGCTCTTGGGTGTTTTTTAGGACTCTTGTTTTTGACAGAGAAAGCTGAGAGTGTGACATTTCACTACAGGGTCGAGCTGTTCTCTGTCAGGGTGAGCCCAAGGCCTTTCAAAGCCTTCATGACAAGGCACATTGAGTTCAGACCAAATGAAAAAGGTGTTGAAAACCAAAAAACTCTCAGGTGCAGACTGTATGTCAAATAAGAAATAGAGCAGCAACCTGCACAGCTGACAGCTATGGCAACAGTGCTGTCATGTACATTGAGATGCATGATGGATTTGAACACAGGTCATCTGGGTGTTAGCAAAATGTCTACTGTCCTTGAGATGTGGTGTTAAACCTGAGAAACCCCTCTAGCAACTGTCTTGTTGAAACACAGGGTGTTTTTCTTTGATTTTGAGAAACTCCACACGGGCCCAGCTTTGATTTTTTATTTAGAGTCGCTTGTCTCAAAAGTATCTCAGCTTTATGTCATTGATTTGTTCTCTGTTCAAATCTCCTGGTACCTAGTGAAATGCAAATGTGAGCCTGGCTCATTGCTTCATCTGGTACAGCCTTGCCAATTCCAGAGCAATCTGGGAATAAAGATTAGGAAGACACCAAAACAAAGCCCTGGGGAGTTGATTCTGTCCCAGCCTGAGCACAAGGGCTGACGGGAGAATTGCTGAATACAAATGCTGGAGGTTCAATGTCACCTGTTGATAAAATAAGAGAAATCATGTGGTCACACAATACTTCATAACTGCTCCACAGCAGGGGAAAGTGGTGACAGAAGTCCCACTCCCATCTCCTGGGAAGTGGATGAAGCAGTGCTCACAAACAGGGACGTGACCTTTAGATGCAGCCAGCAGCCAGCATGGTCCTGTTGGGACCTCCTGCCAGGAAAAGCTGATACGACTGTGAATGAGCCCTGAGAGGATGAACAAAAGGTGGTTTTGTGTTCATGTGCTCACTCAGAGGCTGAGTCACTGCTGTTTAGGCTTACCAGACTTCTGAGCCTCCTTGGCTTCCTATAGGGTATGTGGAACTTTCCCTCACACTTGGATTTATTCTCAAACCTTTTCTCTTTCTCAGACCATTAGAGGAATTAAAGAATGGGATGACCAGAAGGACTGAACAGAGAGATAGAGCAACTGCAAACCCCACCAGGAGCATGCCAGACATGTTCCCTTAATGGCCAGATAATTAAAGGAGAAGATGAGAACCACAAAATGAGTGCATGTTTTATCAGAAGCTATAATGTTTGCTCTTTGATCCTGATAAACTGCAAAGAAAAACAGTTTATGAAAAGAATGGAAAAATATTCCTCATTAATATCAAATAGGAAAACCTTGTCATGGCAGGGAAATGAAATATGGATGACAGATCAAAGGTGTGTTCTGCAGAAAAAAAATCCCACCTGTATTACATAAAGATCTACTCCCTTAAAAGTGGAGATTTCAGTCTTTGCAGGACCATTTTGAGAAATGCATCAGAGAATTTAAAATTGTAGGGGATGAGAAAAGAAACTTGTAAGATCCAAAATGAAAAATGCAAGAAGATGCACCCTGGAAGAACAGTATTTCAAGAAAGAGACAGAAGCTGTTTTTCCTGTTATAAATCTTGAAGTTACATAACAAAAATTCAAGAACTGACCAATTATTTGCCCACAAACCAACAAATCTCTTAAAATGAGGTACAGTCCACCATCAGAGAGACAGGAGTGCTCTGTGCCTACATTATCTGCACACCTGACCCTGCCAAGAACAAAACAAATGCTGGGTGTTGGTTGGACACCTCCTGTCTTTCCTTCAGGAGATATCAACACCATGATGAAGCTGAAGGACTGGTTAAACTTCACCTTAAATAATGTGATTTGGATTGGTTGCCATAACTTTCTTCCTGTTGCAAGGTTAAAATCTGAAACTGCATCAGGTAGGAGACAGACAGGAAACTCCCTAAGAAAAACAGAATGAAGCTGCTCCTGCCAAGAAGAGAGAAGCTGATCCAGCTCCCCTTGGACAGCCCAGCTGCTCTGTTGCCATCACCTCCCTCAGGTCCTGGGGTGCCCCAGCCA
Source organism: Erithacus rubecula (assembly GCF_903797595.1). Taxonomy (NCBI): domain Eukaryota; kingdom Metazoa; phylum Chordata; class Aves; order Passeriformes; family Muscicapidae; genus Erithacus; species Erithacus rubecula. Next base: position 7,314,091 of record NC_136689.1, on the reverse strand, counting down.
GCAAACACAACCTCATCCATCACCCCAAAGGCAGATGCTGTGGTGCAGCCCCTCCTCATGGGAGGAAGGCCATGAACAACCAGGCTGTGTCAGTGTAATTCTTGCTGGAATGCTTCTTCGTCTCTGATAAACATGAATGATGAGGCGCCAGCTTAAAATTTTGCCTTCCCCAACTTTCTGTGGGCCTGTGCTCTCTTAATGTTGTATAAATGCTGATTTTGGCATTTAATAGTCCGTAGCTCAGAGCTGCAATAAACTCAGACTGATCTAATAATGAATGACAAGCTTAATAGTGTAACAAACTAGGAGCTTAAGTCAGTCTCCAGGGTTTAATAAGGCTGCCAAATAGGAAAGCATTAGTTATGTATTACAGCCCTAATAGCTGAAAATGTTGGTGTGAACAGAGCAGTGAGAAATGGGGCCAATAAGAGTTTTTTTTTTCTGGTGTTTGATGGACATAAAACTGCTTGTCAGCTCGTTTCCAGTACAAAGAGGTGTTATGTGCAAATTATACTGGGGTACCTATGAAATGAAAAACAGCTGCCTTGTGTTTGCTGTTTTGTCAGTCACACAGGTTTCTTTGGTCAAGGAAGACAGGGAAGGTGTAGGGTCACAGTTGGAAGGGATCTCTGGAGGTCACCTAGGTCCAGGAAACACCTGGATCAGGTGGCTTGCTTTGTGTGTCAAGATTTTTTTTGCACCTCCACTGAGAAACTCCTTGTTTTTTCCTTACATCTGCTCAAGATTTCCCACATTCCATCTCAGACAACATAGAAGATCTGGAACAGGATGCCCAGGGAGGCTATGGAGTCTCTCTCTGCAGACATTCCACCTGTTTCTGTGTCAGCTGCTCTAGGTGACCCTGCCCTGGCAGGGGTTGGACTAAATAATCTCCACAGGACCCTCCCAGTCCTAACAGTTCTGTGATTCTGTGATTCTGCTCACCTTTCAAGATGAGCACCTGGCTGCAAAAAACTTAGATCTGAACTTTGAATGCAAAGTTCTAACATGTTGCTTTGGTTCTTTTGTACCTGCACAGGTAAGGAGAGAGATCAGCAGTCAAGGCTGAGAAGAGCACCTGAAATAAGGAAATGCTATCGCTTCTGGGAGTCTCTCCAATAACATTGACAAATGTTTTCAATGAACACTTGTGGTGCTTGAAAAATCTGTTGTAATGGAACACTTGGTGTGTCCCAAGGAGGTGGAGAGATGAAGACTAAAATCAGCATGTCCTCTTGTCCAGAAAGAGGCACTACTGGAACAGAAGGGAGTAATAAATAATCTCTTAAAAAATGTGCTGAAGATCCTGGTTCCTTCAGAGAGCAAGACAGGAATAGATGGCAAAAGAGAGATATGATTGCCTGGCAACCCACAGGAAATAAAAATGGTGAATTAATCCAGCAATCTCAAATTAAGTACAGATAATGTGACTGCTGGGACAATGAATGCGAAAAAGTCAGAACCTCTCAAGAGCTCAATTTTTTCCATTAATTTTGGATATCTTATTGGTATAACATTTCTTTGTACACTTTCATAAGAGACCTAATACTTTCAGATCCATAACTCAGCCTCAGCTAAAGCAGAAAAAAACCTGTTGCCTTTTATGACAGAGCTAATAAACTCATGTTTGCCACATAACCCATGTCTGAGGAGGAAAGTTATAATTTGTAATTTCCAGAAAATCTACCAAATAGTCTGAAGCTGCATTGTAATATACACAACAGGAAATCAACAAGACCCCTGCAAAATGACATTAGAGCCTCGGAGATAGAATATGCAGCAATTATAAAGCAGACACACAGGCGTCACATTTCTCATAAGCATCATTAAAATTAAATTAGAAGCAACGCTTCAAAGATAACAGATCATATTTTGCTTTAGCATTATCTTGGTTCTCTGGGGCTTAATAATTTCCAGAGAGAAAATGTCTCAGATCCACCAGGGTTTCTGGAGTTTGCCCTGTGGTGCCCAGGAAAAACTTCTGGTCTGAGTCATTGACTACATATTTTGGGTCATAACCCTTTGTGCATTTTCTTCCAGGCTTTGTCACAAAAACCAGCCAAGGGTGAGCAGCTGGGATGTTGTAAATCTTAACACAAAGGGCTGCACAGACATGCCTGTGACCACTCATGAACCTGGAGTCAGTGGCTGCACAGCACTCGTGTTGCTGTTCGTGCCTTAACCTCTGCTATCAAGGAATCTCCAGAAATTGCTTCAAAGAATGTAATATCTTTAATTGCAGAATTTTAAAAAGCAGATTTAGACCAATGTTCTCCAGCTACACATCTTGGCTCAGCCCAGAAAGAACCTTGGTTAGAGCTGAGTGCAGACACTGAAATAGAGACAGTAAAAAAGAAGAAATAAGTAAGAGAACCTTGGGGAAATTAAAATGAAAATGAAACTCCAAGGAGCTAAATTAAATAACTGTGACACCATTAAAGTGATAAGGAAGTGTGTAGGAGTGTTTGCAAGAGAAGTTGAGGGATCTCTGGACCTGGATGCTCGCTGAGGTGTAACAGCACAGCCCAAAAAGCACACGGACCTCAGCAGCTCAGGGTGTGGTAAAGCTCCAAGACTGCCCTGGGTGTGAGGGGCCACATCCAGTGCTCACAGCTCGAATAGCTGTGTCCTAGGTTACAATGTAAAGACTGCCCAAAAGTCTGCTGAAACCAGGGGCAGTGATTGTGATCTCTGTGGGAGATATCCTCTGCTAATGGGCCATGTGTTAAAACAGGTGGGGCAATGTTCTTTGTCTTTCCCATGACCCATCCTCCTTCCAGGAGATATCTCCTGTTAATGGCCATTGAGTCCCAGTGCATGACTGATAAAATTACATCATCCCATTGTGAGATGCTCCCCCCAGGGGGAGGAGCCAATCATTTCCTACCTAGATAAAAACTGAGATTTGGAACACCAAAGCTGCTCTTACCCACTGGTTTCCAGAGGACAAGAGTTACCAGAGCTTTCTACAGAATCACTGCTTCAACAAGAGCACTTCATCTGTACTGCTGCCACCACCCTAACTAGCAGAGTGTCAGTTGTGTTCTGACCCTATCAGTGGTTTTTCTTTTGTACTATTGCATGTATCTTATTTTTATCTTTTTTTTTCCCTATTAAATTGTATTTCTGACTTGGAGTCTCTCACTGGTTTTGTTTTCAAAACCATTACAAGCTGTTATTCCAGAGGAGAAAGAATCCACAGGGAAGGATGCAGCTGCTGAGGGAGAAGCAGGAGACAGGAAGAGCATTTTGACTCAGGTGTGTGTTGCAGAGCTGCCCAAGGAGCCTTGGTGGGGACAGATGAGGTGACTTCAGACACCCCCACAAGATCAGGCTCTGATCATCTCCACATCCTGGCCAGCTCCTTCTCATCCTCCCTGATAATGGGATGTGAGGTGAAAGGGGCAGGGAGAGGTGGCTGCTCACCCTGGGAAAGCTGGAAGTGTTCCCAATGAACTTTTATGATGCTTGCATTTTCCTCCCAGTGGCAGGTCATGCAGTCAGCTCTTTGCAAACCCTGCTGGTTTGATTGCCAAGTGTTAATCAGACACTGAACAGAAGGAATTCTTAAAAGAATTGCTCAAAACCTCCTTTTTGCTACTTTATTTCATATTTCTGACAAAGTCTTTTGTCAGTAAAAGGCAAGAGAAATTCAGAAATTGATTAAATATATTTTTCATCCTTAGAAGCAGGAAAATTATGGAATGGGGTGGCAGGAATGAAAAATGAAAGAGCACATAGAGTTGGTAACAGAACCAGAGGCATTGTAGGTGTAACCTTTTATAGGTAACACTTGAAACAAGAAGCAAGGCCTCTTTATTTCATTGACAAAGACTTTTTCTAGCTGCAAGTTGCCCATCTAATAAGATTTTGTTTCCAGTCTCCTCTTTATTAGTCCCTGTCTGCTCACTTTGCCATGCTCATGCTGATTTGTTGCATTCCTGCCTTCTTTTCATTCTTTAGATCAGCCTGAAATTCTCTGTCATATTTATTGTGTACTGTAAATGCAGATTTTCCATGTGCTCTCCAGGCTCAAAGCATGTGGAAAAGGAAGGAAAGGAAAGAAAGGAAGGAAAGGAAGGGAAGGAAGGGAAGGAAGGGAAGGAAGGGAAGGAAGGGAAGGAAGGGAAGGAAGGGAAGGAAGGGAAGGAAGGGAAGGAAGGGAAGGAAGGGAAGGGAGGGAAGGAAGGGAAGGAAGGGAAGGAAGGGAAGGAAGGGAAGGAAGGGAAGGAAGGGAAGGAAGGGAAGGAAGGGAAGGAAGGGAAGGAAGGAAGGAAGGAAGGAAGGAAGGAAGGAAGGAAGGAAGGAAGGAAGGAAGGAAGGAAGGAAGGAAGGAAGGAAGGAAGGAAGGAAGGAAGGAAGGAAGGAAGGTCAAGGGAAGCTGCTGGTCCTGCTGGGAAAAACCTCTAACTGCCCCAGGAAATGGGAGAATTTGTCCCTAATAGAGTTCCAATTTCAGTATTTTGGCCATTTTTTTAAAAAAAAGGTCAGATATTTAAAAATTGTAATATTCTAACAGAACCAGACTACCCATCTTGTTTGGATATCTAGGACTTCTGAACACCCTGCTATCTGTGGATCCTGGCCAGCTCATTTCCTTCTCTTCTTTCTAAACTAGCAATATAGTTTAATTTCATATTGAATTTATCTGGAAAGAATTGGTCACTGAGAGGAATGGCTTTTGACCCATCTTTTCCTCTGCTTTTTTTTCTACAGGCAGAAGAAAACCTCTGGGGTTTTCAATTTTCTTCTGACATCCCAAGTTATCCCAGAACTGCACAGTGAGGATGAGTAGGATGCACCTGCAGGTTCAACCAAGCTCTCAGGTGACTCTGCTCCCTCCATCTCCCACTGGGCTCTGGTGCCTGCCTTGTTACCCAGACACTCAGTGCAGTGCTGTAAGGTGTAATATCTCTGCCAGAAAATAAAAACCATTTTAAAAACCACAAAAAAGATTAAAATCTCTGTGGCTGTAAACCCCAGAGGTGGCAGCCTGCTGCTGCACGGGCAGTGAAAGCAGTGGAATATCCCACAGGTGTGGACTGAGCCTCTGCCTGTGTCAAACTGACCAGTCAAGTTTTAAAATATTTCTGGAAGTTTTCTACCTGTATGGAACTTTTAAATCATTCTGGACACTTCATTCTGTGTTTTCCCTTTTCAAGATGACACATTCCTGTGTATATTTCTGTATTTTGCATCCCTTCCAAACAATGGAGGAACCTGCTGGTAGGGAGGAGAAGTTTGCTTTAGAGGGATGAAAATGTTTTTCTGTAGTGTAAAGCCATTTCTCAGCCAGCAGCACCAGAAGTAGAGCACAGGCATTTTGGGAGGTAGCAGAATGTGCTTCCATAAGGAATTAGGTCAAGTCCAAAGCTGAATTTCACCTGGGCAGGGCTGCTGGACCTCTCATGGCTCATGGTGGCAGAGGTCACCTTTGCTGCTGCTTGCACAGGTAGGGGACAGGGAGAAGGAACACCATGGGACATCTCTGGGGTCTGAGACCTGCTCTGAGCATCTCCAGGAAGGGCATGGACAGGAATTCCCATGCTGGAACAGGGATCAGGCGCTGCTTCAGAGGGCAAGGGACACCTGGTGGTGTCCACACACCTGTGGCATTTCAAAACCTGGATCAGCACCTGGATTGCTGTTTCCTGCTCATCTCCTTTGCTATTTTCCTGCACAGGGGGAGAGCTGCTTTCATTAATGACATGAGTTTCCATGCCATTATGAGAAGCCATGTGAGTTTTGTTTTGCTTGGTTACTCTCAAGCATGAAAATTAAGGCTAAATTAAAAAAGCAAAAGCCAGTGTAAATAGCCTCATGTCTCTAATTAAGTTGTTTTGATCAACCCTCTGCTGAGCATGTACTTTAAGGCACTCCTAGCTAATTTTTTAGAGAGCAAAATGTGATTTTTACAAGCTGTGGGCTGGTGCTGACTGCAATCATGACATTTTACTCCTTGTGGAGTGGCCCAAACCAGTTTCTAGGGTGCCATTCATAGAGCTGCCCATATGCAAATATGATTTAAACTCTGTGTTTCATTTCAGAGGAAAGGAAGAGCACAGAGGTGTCTATCAATGATAGGTGGCACTCACAAAGTTCATGAAGAAGTTGAAGCAAAAGGTACCTGGTTGTTTAATAGGTAGTGTTGGATTCGAGCCACCTGAGCCTCCTTCCAGAAAAAAATGCAACAGTTACATCCAAGCTCTTATGCTGATGTGTTGGCCAGAATAAATTAGATAAATTTCCACTTCAAGAGGCAACAAGAGCAGAAGGAAAAAAAAAAAGCACAGAGACACTGAATCAGCCACACTTTATTAATCATTGGCATCTAATTACTGGCAAGGCACAGCACAGTTACCAGGTGTGATGCTTCAGGAAGCTGTTCATGGATTCTGACTGATGTCATGCCGTTGTGAAATTGCCACTTTTTTTTTTTTTTTTTTTTTTTTTAATTCCTCTGCAAATGAGTGGCAGTGTGGCTGCCAAGGACAGCGTCTCAGGCTCCCTGTTGGGAAAGGAGAGGAGCTCTGAGCAGGATGCTGGAGATGCCCCTGACAAGCTCAGCTGGCCCTTCCTTGCCTCTCCTGCAGAGCTCAGTGTGCACTGGTGGGTAGAAAACTGAATGTCCCAGGCACCTGAGCAGCCAGCACATCTTGGTGTCACCTTCTCTGAGGTTCCCACATCTCCACAGACTCCCCAGGACTCCTCTGCTGTGCCCTGTCTCCCCCTTGGCCCCAGGAACCTGGCCTGGGGAGGCTCATGCAGCCCTGGGGAAGTTGTGATGGAAGGTGAGTGCCCAGAGGTGCTCCTGAAAAATCTGGCTATGTCACCCAACTCTGACTTTTCTGTGTTTTTCCCTAGGTCTACAGTGAACACAGAGTATTTATAATGGAGTTTCTACACCAGCAGTATTTGAATTGCTGATTTGTTTGTCCCTTTAAACCACCCAGCTGTCCTCACCACCCTCCCACTGTCACATCACCCCTCTCTGCCTTAGCTCAGAGCAGAGTTTTTCTCTCTGCACCTCAGGCATGGAGAATATTTGCAAACAGCAGCTCTCCTGAAAGCTGGCACCTCTGCTTTCCAGCAGTGCCAGTCATTGTGCTGGGAATAACTGTGGATCACTGGAACCACCCAGAACCCTGGGAAAGACCTTACAGGCCCCTTCATCACCTCCTTAATGCTCTCCATAATCTCTTACAGTGAGAGCTGTCCCTGCCTCTGATGGAAGTAATGCCATTTTTCATCCCTGTGGTCACTGTTAGCAGTCAAGCAAAAAGATGTCAGTTTTAATTACAGCATTTATTTACACATATCTCTCTGGCTTTAGACTGGAAGAAAGGACCAAAGGACCCCCCTGTGCCTTCCTCACAAGGGCTCATACACTGCTGTTAGAGAAACAGGTAAAACCCTTGCCAAAGGGAGTAAATCTCTTGGCAACACATGCTTGTATTTCTTCTCAAAGCAAATATCTGCAATCGGTGAGTTATTTAAAATATATGACAATTTATGTAACACACATTTTTAAAATTTATTTTAAGCTTGCTAAGCAGGTGCTGTAGTAAATCTGACATGTCTCTGATGTACTGTTCTGCTAATCCCTGCTGATTTTTATTTTTACATGTACTAGTTTTACTCTTTATGACTGCAGTAAATAAAATTGGTGAGAGAATAGCAGACCTCTTTAGAGAGAGCACTACAAATATTTCAATTCTGCTTCTGTGATCTGAAATTCCAGCTGTTTGGTTTGTCCACAGCCCCCTGAACAGCTGTTAATTTACCTGCCCTCATTTGCTTCCATCTCTTAGTTCATCTAATACTTTTCTTTTTACCAACTTTTCCTCGTGCTCCTCTTAAGTGCTGTCAGTCAGCACCAATGAGTTTTGGAGGTTTTTACACCAGGTCTCATATTTTCTGGGGTGGCTGATAATGGCTGGTGGGGAAATCAGTGACAAGTTAACAGGTCTTTACAATTTTTTTTGAGTTTAGGCTTTCTCTAGCTGCTTTCTTTTGAAGCTCTGACTAGAAAAAAGTCTGTTCTGATCCAGAGAACATGTAGTTAGACCCATCCTGACTAATTTCCTTGTATTAGCTATGTCTTTGACACTTTAATGGGGTTGTAGAAGGAAAAAAGTTGAACTGTTTCTCTCCCTTTACTTCTCATGACTTTTTAGGACTTTAGGACTTTTTAGGACTTTAGGACTGTCTGGTGAGTATGGTGTGGAGAATGACCTGAGTATCAGATATCACATCACACCCAGACAGACAAACCCAGGGCTGGGCATCAGGCTGGTTCTAAGTGTTTATGCTCTATACAAAAAGTGTGGAGAAAAGATCAGTATCCCAATTCACCTGCCTTTAATATGCACCTGAAAAAACTGCTCACAGCACCTGGTTCCAAACTGACATGATTTCTCAGTGTTTTGAAGCCCAGAGGAGTGGAGTTTATCTGCATAAGGCACTGACACTGTGGCACTGAGCAGTGATTCCTTCCCTTCATCAGAAAGCAGAGGAGGAACACCTTTGTTAGCCAGTGGGATGAGAGACATGCCCGTGGGTGTGAGCTGGTGACATGGTCCCTTGGAGTCCTGTGGATCCAGTCTGCTGGAGCCAGGAGAATAACCTTGGGAACCCTGTAAAAAGTGTCAAGGGAGGAGTTTCTTTTTTCAATTTAGTGGAGTCCCTGGAGAGCAGGAAACCTGCTGGGGTGTAGATGTGATGAGAGGATGAGATACTGAAACAATCTTCTCTCTTTCCTGTTACCATGAAGAAAGCCAAGTCTGAAATCTTCCTCTTACCTGGCCTTGGAACCGAGTTCAGCTTTACCAGCAGCAAAAACCTCTGCAGCCAGGAGCATGATTTTAGCAGGCTTTGGTACCATGGCAATGCTGCTGGCACTCACAGAACCATGTCCTTGCTGGTGACAACCCTCCACAGCCAAGGGCTGGAATCTCTGATTTCCCATTGCTAAGGCTGGATGCTGAGCATGCAGTGACAGGGCTCTGCTAACAACATCACTCCTTCAAGGCTGAAAGTTCTCTTCCAACACCCTTTTCCCCATTAATTGGATGACCTCTGCTACCCAGCACTGGGCTGTGATTCAGGAAAAGGTCAGGCCTTTTTCATGGCTGCTATTTCCAATTAACTTTTTGGTGTTCTCAGGCAGGGGTCTCCTGCCCTTCAAGCGTGGGAGATGCTCAGCATGCCATAGAGCTCAAAGGAGCACAGTAGGCTAAACAATCCTCCTGGGAGGAACCTGACCTGACTGCTAACTCTGGTTTTACATGGCAGAAGGAGAAATGCCCTCACTACCTTCTGCCAAAAAGGCAGAGATCACTCCAGTGAAGCAGCTCCATTTTCTGTCATCAGCTGCAATTTCATCCCTCCCCAGCTCTGCTATCTCCTTGGCCTAACCCATGCCCCTGATGTAGGAGTACCATTTTTTTGTAGAACAGAACAGTGCATTCAGTATTCCCAAAATATGCCTGCAAAGGAATAACCATTTGGTTAAAATTCCATAAGCCATTTTTGACCTGTATATGTTTCCTATAACCTGCAGTTGTCAGTCTCTTCTTGCCTATCCTCACTTTCACCATTCCTCCCAAGGCTTTGGTCAGGCTTCTGCAGGTGAGAAGTTGTAAAGATTAATTTGGCTGAATTGGGCTAAATAAAAATGGGTGGCCAGAGAGAGGAGAAAGATTCACTGCAGACTTTGCCAAAGAGAGAGTGGCAACGTGTGCTGGGACTATACCAAGTTCACATGGCAAAAAGCCCTTGTATTTGTGAATGAAATGTGAATGAAGCCCACTGAAGTGTGATGAGCTTGGATTTAAGTTCATTCCCTCTCTAGAGCCAGCAAACCAGCAATGGGATAAAACCCAAAAGGCTTGGGGCTCTGGAAGCTCTGGTGCTCACCTTCAAACCTCTCAAGGAAAAGTTAATTCTCACCTAAAGGACAGGAACCCACCTCTGCCCTCCCTGTGACTAAATTACCTCCTGTTGTGAGGGTTTGTGTGTCCCCAAGTGTTTAGGAGGAGATGGTCTACCAACTTAATTTCTAAAGATTTGATCTGCCTGGCTTGGCCCCTGAACCATGTGCTCTCTGAAACCACTCAGTGGACATTGAACAAGAACAGACTGGGATCATGTTTTTTCCAGCTTGACTGGATTTCCCAGCCTCACTCCTCATGCACTCCAAATTGGTTGGTACAGCTGGCAGTTACAGAATCTCTCTGCCCCAGTGCACAAGAAGAGGTTGATAAAGCTGCTGGAGGTGATGAATGCTGGGCTGTTGACTCCAATAATGGCAGTGAACTTCTGGACACAGCCCTGAGCCCAAGAGCAGCTTTCAGTCAGAGCAGGGTTTGAGTGGGATGGGCTGGGACCCTTCTGTTCCTGGGTTAGCTCCATCTCACTGGGGCTGCCCTGCTCCTCCCTGCCCAATGGCCTGACCAGCTCCTCACACCCTTGCTCCTGGGCCCTGTTTGATACCATGTGCACAGGCCAGCAGCCATGTCCCTTCAGCACAGAGGAGGGGGAAATGAAATCTCAGCATCCAACAATAGGAAAAAAGCTGCCAGGGCTGGAAATCCACTATGGGCATTGCCTTCCCTGTGAGTGCCCAACTCTCCAGCTTTGAAGCCCTTTGGGACAGCTTGGTGGTCATACACATTTCCATGGCCATTCTTTTGCTGATCATTTTGTGCTTCCCTGAATCCTCCTTCTTTTGTCAATGGAGTTTATGATGTACAGAACAAGACCCTGTCCTGCTAGTCCCACTCTTCTTTATCCCAAAGTATTTGACCATCTCCCCAGTGAGAAACATTTGTTCCCATCAGAACATCAACACAGCAAAAGTATTAATCACCTGGTAAAATTTTGATTTCAGAAGCTCCTGCTAATAAATGGGAATGCTGGAACTGGAAGTCCACGGGTATCCAAAGCTAAAGATTATCACTAGGGCATCTGTCATTGCTTAATTAAGATGCAAATTATCTCTGTCTCCATGGTGACAAAGTCACTTTTTCTTGTTGATGAAATACAAACAGCTGGATCTGCCCAGTTGAACTTTCTATAATGGAAGGAAAAACATATCAGGCCTGGCTACAGCTCCAGAGGGCTCAGCCAAATTCTGCCTCATCTCCCCCTCCAGCCAACCATAAAGAGGTCTCTGGGCATGGCCAGGTCCCAGCACTCACACCAGTGATGACAGACAGAGCTAAGTGCTTGAAAAGGTTCAGCCAATCAAGAAATAATGGGCTGAAGGGAGTTTGTTGCCATTTGCTCATGGCTGAGATCCCACCAGCCCTCCTGGGTTTGCTGACAGAGACACCAAATCCCAGCCAGGGCAGAGGCTCTGCAGAGCCTGAGACAGGAGCCACGGCCACATTGCTGTGGGTGGTAAAAACCATCTTACCCAGCTTGCAGGGAGCACAAGGGCATTAATTATAGGCAAGTAAAATAATTATGGGAGCCATAAAGATGTTTATGAGATGTGTCTTTGGGAGGGATGCAGCAGTGAAGATGTCTTCTGCCCTGCAGCTGCCACTGTGAGCACAGTGCTGGCCTTGGTGGGTTGCTGGGACCTGCAGTAGAGGCAAAGACCATCTCTCCCGCCTGGCTGAGGTCAGGGCTTCCATCCATCCCTCTCCAAAAGCCCCACTGGAACTTGCATTTCTGTCCCTTTCCAGCTGTGACTGATGATGGCTTCCATGCAATCTCAGGGGTCGCTGTCACCCACATGCCAGTGGCACAGAGAGTTCTCTTTACTTGAAGGGATCTTAAGAGCAGCACCTGCTTTCTGGAGAGCTTTGTCCCTGCCCTAACACAGCTGCCCCAGAGAGAGGATTTCTCTCCTACCTATGCCAAACTTCATACTGCTGTCCTGAGTAGCAGCAATAAAAGCAGTCCCTACTGAGGGAATTTCCTCCCTCCAGTTCCCTGGATGCATCCACACTGCAGTGATTCTCAGCTGGCCTGTCCTAAATTCACACAGAGCTCATTTCCTAGCACAGCCTGCACTTGCCCAAGTGCCAAGGCATGCCTGGCCAGCAGGGCAGAGCCCAGGTCACTCTGGCTACAGCAGTGGCTTTTCTGGAGCTGTGATATTTGTTTTCCTCCCACATTAAAGGCTTGGGAAAGCACAGCACTCATCAGGAAGCCAGCAGGATGGAGCAAACACTGCTGATGGCAGGTTGCTGTTCTCCCTAATTAGAGCCAGGTCCTGGAAAAGTTCTATTTCTTATGCTCTATTTATTATACCTGTGCCTTCATCCCTTCCCTCTCCTGCTTTCCTGTGCACTTCCAGCCTTTACAGACCATCTACATCATCTCTGTCCAGATGACTAATGAATGCCTTGTTAGAACAATAATTGGTCACTTATTTAGCAGACTCATAATGATTATAACTGAAATACATCATCAGCCATAGGGCACAATCCATTTCAAACTGCAGCACACAGTGGCTGAGGTTTATGTTCCTTGGTGTGATTTCCTTTTGTAGAAGCAATTATGTGCATTTGACTGTATATAGCTATTGTTGAAGCCTTTTATGCAAGAGTTAGTTGTGCACAATGAGATTAAAGATGGAAATTCAAATTACAGGCAGCAATGCAATGGGACCAGCAAGTGGGCTTAACCAGAAAGGAAACCAAATACAGGAATGCAGTGTGCTCCCAAAAATGATCTGTTTCCACTCTCCTGATGGATTATATTGTCAAGAGGCAGGATAATATTGGAGAAAATAGCAGAACTGGATGTGTTCCTGTATTCCACATGACAGGAATGTGGATTAGCAGGGTTCTGATGGAATTCATGGCTGGGGGATGCCAGCAACATTCAGGGACAGAGACTGAGGAACCACTTTTCCTTTCCTTGTGTGGATAACAAAGCATACCTACTACTCTTTGCAGTTATTCCAGTAGTGAGAACAGCTGAACTGGGGGTCTGACCTCCAGCCATCCCTCTGGAAGGTGTTGGTGTGACACAGTCTCAAATGCAAGGAGCCCAGAAGGTGCATGCACAAAGCACTGTGACATGAGCTCCTCTGCCAAGGTCCTTGGGTAGCACACAGCATTAAAGATACTGAAAAAAGTTGTGTTAAGAGAGAATTCACCACACCTGCTTTGTGAAAAAAAAGAGGTGGAGAGAATGGTGGGAAGTTTTTGGTCTTTATGCAAAATACTCAGTTTCCAAAAGCAGCTGGATAGCTGTCTACCTTGATTTTTGGCTGCTGAAGCAATATCTGTTAAATCTGTTAATCAGTTTTCAAACAATAATCTACATGGATGTCTATAAAATAATTAGTACTTTAACTATTAGGATTGAGAACAAAGTGGGCTTGGGTTTGAATTTCCCAAGAACACTGTCCTTTAGCTTTTATTCTCCCAGTTTGCTCATGTTATCCAGTAACTCTTTAGATCAAAAATTAATAGTACGTACAGAATCTGCAAAAATTTGTATCCATATAGAAGAAAAAACCCACAGCTGAGCTTTCAGTTAGATATTTCTTGGTTTTGCAATCGTGTCTGTAATCTTAATCACTTCTGGTGTGCTTCAGGCACATTTATTCTGTGTCCCCTTTTGGAAACTCCTACATCATTTGCTCTGTATTTCAACATATTTGGCAAAATGCTTGAGAAGGGCTTGTACCCCAAGATGTGCCACTGGCTTTTCCTAGCAGAAATTAAATGTCTTTATCCATGTGCTACCCAGGAGCTCTGCACACAGGAGTTTTTGGATGCATGCGGACAGATTATTTGGAGACTGCAGCAAGTCCAACAGGTTTCAGAGGCATCAACCACTGTCCTTGCACAGCAAATACATTCAGAATTTCCAGGGAAATCCCAGAGCCCTTAAACCTAAACCAGAGGGCATGTGTGTATACAGGGCACAAACTGTCTGGGCTCATCCCTAATCTGAAATAATCAAAACTGGGTTAAACCAGATGATTTATGGACTTTTCAATTTCAGTCAGAAAAATATGGCCCTAGGGACAATTTTCATGGAGCACTTGTAGTGGATTATGGGTGGTGTGGATGATTTGCTGTAACCTGCTGGACAGTACCAAACAAGGGGTTCCAGGCTTAGATGGAGTCTGCTGCTGCTGTGTGGCCCATAAATAACATTAACATGGGCAATTAATTACTTTATAAGGGTTTAGTTTGCCTGTGAGCTCCCATTTACTGCCTGTAACATAAACTAACATGCTTCCTGCTTTTCCTTTTGTAAAAGTTGTTTTGCACCTCCAGTTCCCTTGTAAAGTCTCAGAACTGTGCAAACTTCATTATCTTCCCCAATGCATTGGGAATTGGGATTTCCCCGTGCTTATTGCAGATGCCAATTGCCAGTGCAAGAAAAAAATCCCCAGCCCACTGTGTTCCCCTGGAAGCACCATTCCTAGGAGCTGTCTGTTTTGAATTTAGAAATGCTGCAATAAGGATAATTAAATTAGAATGGAACTTTATATATAGAAATAGTGGTAGAAGAAGAATGGGAGCCTAAATTACACCTGACAGAGCTATGTGGAAGTACATCCAAGCAGAGGGTGTGTTTTTCCCCTTTGTTAGTACATCCCTTCCCAGTTTTTGGCATAAGGTCCAGAATTTTGATAAGATTCAGTGGCTTTCAGAAAGTCTGGATAATGATTGTTACACATGCTCATAAGTGTGATTTTTGGTTGTGGTTTTTGTTTGTTTGGGTCCTTTTCCCCCCCAAGGAAGGAGAGTCTTGAAGAGGAGGAATTTGTGTACTTCTCTTGGAAGCTTGGGTTGGCTCCTGGCTCCTCCAACAAACTTCTTGAAACTTTGGTTTCCTCTTCCCTCTGAGGAGAGAAAAAGAGACCCATGGCTGGTTGTGGAGGGTAAATCCCCCCAAACAGAAACTGTGCCCATGGAAGACACTGTCCTAATCAGATCTCATTGTCCAGAGGAGGGAAACCTGTCCTTCCCAGTCTGAAGGGAGCTGGGGATGATGTGCTGGCTTGGACTCTCCTGAGCACCTCTTGGCTCACCAGCAGCAGATGGAGAAGAGCCCCAGGAGGAGGTGGGGCAGCACAGGGCTGGCCAGGCTCAGCAGGAGAGAGGAGAAGAGCCAAGACTTGGCACCCTGGGATCACAATGTCTATTGCCTCTCTCTGGGACCCCCACACCAGCAGGACATCTTCTCTTTCTGTGTGATTGCCTCCCAGTTCTCTTACTGTCCTATGACCCTTGTGTGGACACAGCTGAAGGCTCATGGAAAAATCCAACCTGTTTTTTTCCCAGGCTGTTGGCTTTCTCAGCTCCAGCTCGAACCTTTCCCAGGCTGGGGATTTTTCTCAGAGACAAACAAGAGAAGGAAGAAAGAACAACACAGATGAACACCTGGTGTTGACCACTGAGCCATGTGAGTGTCTTGTGATGTTTTGCAGAAAGCATGTTTTCAAAGAGGTGTTGCCTTCTTGGACCAATGAGTCTTTTCTACTTTGTTTTGCATGATCTCTCTGATATAAATGCCATGGCTTTTCCATAAATTGCTTCCTCTTGCTGCTTGGAAGGAGTTGTGTTGCTGCATTATTCTCTGTTCCTAATCTGCCAGGGACAGCCCTTGTCACCCCACTCGTGTCTGCCCTGCCTGTGACCCGAACCTGGGTGGTTACAGATGTGAGCAGCACCCAGGTGAGAAGATACCAGTGCTTTGATCCTCTCTGTGCTGCAGACATCCTCCCCAGCCCAGGGGTGTTCAAACCAGTCCCTCCTGAGATTGTGACCACATTTCTCATTTTCATAACCTCATCATGCTGATCACTCTCCAGTCAGCTGGTACTCCTCAGTCATTTCCAGGAGGTGAGGTGCACAGGTATTAGAAAGCTGCATTTTTATTGGGTTCCCAAGTTCATTACCTTGCATTTCACACCAGTGAATTTTATCTCTCCCTGCTTACTTCAGTCTTCAAGATCATGAGCTTCTGGTTTATTCTCTCTCTGCTTACATATTGACATTGTCTCTAAGTTTTGCCATAAGCAGATTTTGTCAAGCATTTTCTGTGCCCAAGTAATTAACAAAAATATTGGTGCCAAAACTCTGTCTTAAAGAACTTCAGTAATAATTTCCCTCCTTCCTGACCCCTACCTTTACAGCAGAGCATGTTTCTATCTCCCCTTCACGCTGCAGCACATTTGCAGCTCATTTTGTTTTCACCCTTCCCATTTGAGCTAATGTCTCAGATGATGTTTAATCAAGTGAATTCTCCCAGACACTGTGGATGAGCTCTACTGCACTCTCAGCATCTAGAAAGCCTTATGAAAAAATTATGTTCCTGAGCTAACTTTGATGAGTCCATACTGCTTGTTATATCATTTATCTCCATTATGCTTTTCTTATAAATTTTATCTTAAATCTTACATGTCTTTGAGGTCAGATTTGAGACTGATTTTATTCTTTTCCTTTCTTCTCTTCCCTTTAAACTTGCTGTTTTCAGCCATGTGATGCCATTTTTGGCTAGACAGATGAGCTTAAAAGGTGTTTTGCTGCCCAGAGGTGTCACATGGGATTCAGGAGGGGAAGCTGATCCCTCACTCTGGTGGATGTGAAACTCCTGGAGCTTAGGGTCAGTCTGACTCCTTCTCTTGTTTCCATGTACATCCTCTTTACCATATTGTAGTTGTCTCAGAGTCTCCTTTCACTTTTCTGTGCAACCCATCCTAACTTTTTAGAGATGTCCTCTAAAAATAGTGAAATTCAGCTTCAATCTTCTTCTGCCTTACCCTTCTGTATAAGCCCTGCTCAGTAATAACAAAAATATCTTAATATTATCAACCCCATGCTCAGTACAACCCCAAAGGCCAGCCCTACACAAGCTATTGGGAAGAAAAGTAACTGTACCCCAGCTAAACCAGCACAAACCATTGCTGTGTTCTCCTCTGCTTCCCCTTTTCTGACTCCAGGAAAAGAACACCAGGTAACAGCATTAATAAATCTCAGTTCTAGAGTACAAAGTGTTTCTTACAATGTCATTTTTTCTGAAAAACACCTTCTAAGGATGATTCAAATTAGGTCAGCCAAGGTTTTCTAATAGACTCCTTGTGATTTTTATTCTTATACCTTAGGTGAGCATAAAATTCAACTATGAAAACTTGAATTCTCTGACTTTAAAAATCTAGGCTCAGCTACATCAA
This sequence comes from Erithacus rubecula, assembly GCF_903797595.1. Classification (NCBI taxonomy): domain Eukaryota; kingdom Metazoa; phylum Chordata; class Aves; order Passeriformes; family Muscicapidae; genus Erithacus; species Erithacus rubecula. Next base: position 7,296,933 of record NC_136689.1, on the reverse strand, counting down.
CAAAAGTTTTAGGACACTGTGACCCGTTTGAGGAAAGCAAGAGGAAAATGTGTATCTATGCTTTATTTTCTGTTTATCCCCCCCTTTGCCTATTAATAACATCTTCTATTAATATGATGAATTCTCTAATGTTACCCCCAATATGTTGAATCCAGAAAATCTTCAATAACATTTACACACAGAATAATAGTATTTCTCCAGATAACACTGTAAGATCAAGTGTGATTGAAGCCAAAAGCCAAGGCACCTGTACTCAGGTGCCACGTGTCTGTATTCCTTTGTGAGCACCATGGCTGAGATCCCATGGCAGGAAATGAAAGCAACAGATCCTGGAGAGCTCTCAGGTTCCCACTGTGCTCAGCACCCAGCTGGGACTCAGCAGCAATGGGTGGCATTTCCACCTCTTAATTAGTGGCTTGTCTGAAGGCTCTTCTGTCTTCACTCAGAGCCAGGATTAAAAAACGTGAAGGAGATTAATTTTCTCGTGTTTGGGCTTAGTTGTTTATTAAATCTTATCTAAAGTACAGAGAGTTTTGTAACATTCCTAGCTACCAGCTAGAAGTGAGCAAAATGGAGGAGAATCCAGCTAGTTACAAGGTCTCTTAAAGCTAAACAGTCCAATAGAGAATTAACACCTGTGTTATTTATATTTTTGACCCAATAACCAAACTCCTGTGACCTGCAGTGCAGCACTGACTGTCCAACCAGAAACTACTGCCTGAAACCATGAAGAAGAAGGAAGACAGAAAGGAGACAACACCCAAAATCCTCCATCTTCTCCCATACCTATTACTGTATTATAAAAACCTCAAATTTAAAACCCTTCACCATGTGAAATTACACACTTGTAGTCTAACTACATTATTTTAATTTAACGCCCATTATTTTAATTTTGCCACTCAAATTTGGAAGCCTTCTCCAAGGCCTCAAGTCAAAAGTAATGTCCTCTGTGGAATCAGAGCCAGAAAGCACAGGAAGCTCAAAAATCCCAGATTTCTGGGATCCAACATTCAGGTTTCTCACAGAGTTTTTGTCTGAAGGTTTTGGGGTGCTCTAACATGTGAAGCCCTTTGATTTGCATTAGTGGAAGATCAGCAGATGTTTGCAGCTGGAGCTAGGGAGGCAGTTTCTGTGGCACAAGTGGATTTTGGTGCACTTTGGCTGGGATGCAGCAGATGTAGCCTGGCATCCTGTGCTCACAGGGTGCCCAGCTCCCAGCTGCAGGCAATGCTGGCACGAGAACAGATGGGTATCAAATGACCACAAGTACATTTTAACCTGCAAATTAATTGGAAGTTTCTAATTATCAGGATTGTAATGCTCCCCCAGCATTCCCAGCAGAACAGTACCAAGTGCTTTTGAGACAGATCAGTTTGCTAAACTGATCTCAAGACAAGGCTGCAATGACTGGGTGAAAAAACTTCATGATGTGGGAGGGCTCTTCATTGTCTCTGCAAAGTGGGGCACACAGGGCTGGTGAGATCTGTGTTCTACAGGGCAGTCTGGAGAGTCCACAGGTCAAAGTTTTTTCTTTCCATCATAATGATAAAAATTATCTGATATTCCATTGGGTTTTTTGTGCTTTGTTGTTGTTGCTTGTTTATTTTAACTTAATTTTTCAGTATCTTCTATCCAGATAGAAAATTTGAAAATTCATCTGCTTTATGAATAAAAAAAATCAGAAGTTGCAACTTGTTTATGCAGGAGAAAATCCAATATTTGCCTCTCCCAGGCTGTAAGCATAAATAAGTGAGCAATTGTTTCACTTGTTCTTACACATCTACTTGATATTTCTCTGTTCCAGTGAGTAAAACATAATAATAAATTTAAGGAAAATAAGTTGCATAAATTAATCAGGGTTTTTTTGTGGTTCATAGAACTTGTGAGTCTTCTGTGGTATCACAGAAATTATTGGCAAGGATTTGCTTGAAGGAGTGGGAAGCACCTTTTGATGGATGTCATTTGCAGGGGGTTGTACAGGTTTTCATGGATTTCAATCTGTGGGAGTGCATCTCATTGAGATAAGAATAGAATTGAAGCTAAAAAAAGGGGAAATAATGGGGTTGAACAAATTCTGTGAAAATTATGAATTCTACTCTCAATGTGAAGATTTGAATAGCAAATGCTTCAGTTATATTCACAAATACTTTTCTTAAACTGAGCTAACTAAAATTTTCAATATAATTTCCATATCTTGCCTATTATAGAGCTTTTTGAGCCCTTTCCTGTTTGATTCCTATGGAATTATCACAGCCCACATGGTTTTCCTCCTTGCACATTTCTTAGGAAATAGTCAGCATTAATTTCCCTGATGCTTTTCAATATTTCAATAACATTTTGTAGCAAAAGGTGCTGTTTAATGGAGTCATTGCCTTCAGACAGACTCCAGATAACCAATATGTGCTGAATGCAGAAATAGGTTAATTTTTTTTTTTTTTTTTTCACATGGAGGTATGAAAAAAAAAGTATTGTTCAAACTAAAATTCAACTAAAAATTATCAACATCTCAGAAAAAGCAGAGGGGTCATAGTTTTAACTGTCTCTGTTTTTCGGGGTTTTTTTTCCAGAAACCATCTATTATTTTTGTAGTCTTTGTGGCTCAATCTTGCTCTCCTGAGATCCATTTTGGAAGCAATAGTAGATGCATGTTTAGAGATGACTTATGCTGGGCATCCAGCAAGGACTTGGCAGCCTCAGCTTTCTCCATGTGGTGGTCAATTGAAAATGAGAGAAGGCTTGTTTTAAAATTAGAGAAGTCTAGAAACTAGAAGTTTGGTGAACAGCTTGCAAAATGCATCAAAATAATACAGATATAAATGTTATCCAATATAGGATAACATTTTAAAAAGTATTTCAAGATAGGAGGCTTGCCCAAAAGTGGTAAAGCCCATAGAGGACTGAGATATAAAAGAACTGGGATGAGGTCATAGGAGAAAAACTGGAGTAGTTTTTTTGTCAATGTTCACCTTAATGTATCCTTAATGTATCTTGGGAGTCAAAAGAAGCTTCATGCCAAAATGAAGTGCTGGTAGAACAGCCTATGGAAAAGTCTAGAAAATGAAGAGTTGCACTCAGGACTGGGTGCTATTTACCATTGTGAAGCCAAAGAAGAATCAACTGAACCATTGCTAGTGGTGTATTCTTCTCCTTGGATATGGCTCATTGTCAGAAAACAGAAAAGTGCTGAATTTTCTATCAACTTGTATAAAAGTGGCTGGGGAGGGCAGTGCAATAAGAAGTTTAAATCTTGGTGAAATTTAATAGAGCTCAGAGTTTCTGGCAGCCCATGCCTGAAGTGCCCTGACAGGCAGGAACATCACCTGTATGTCTTCTGCAGCTCTTATTCTGGATTCCAGCAAAAACAATCTCAAACCCCTCAGCTTTTCTGCAATATCAGGGTCCTGGTGAAGCTCTTGGCCATCTGCTGCCCTCTTCATCCTGCAGCAGCAGCATCCAACCTGGCACCTGCTTCCATCCTGCACCTCACACAGACACCTTCAGCCCTGGATGCCAGGGAAACCCCTGGTCTGGGAGAACACTCATCTTTGAGAACTGCAGCTCATTAAATTATATATACAAAATGTTATTTTAATTGGTAATTACAAGTAAGTGACAACATGTGCGACCAGCATAAATGTTTCTGAGTAAATATTTTGGAGGCAGAAAAATCAAGTAGTATGCAGAGATCATTTAGAAAAATGCTGATTAGCTTCAGAGTATTAGTGAAGCAGAAAAGTGGCTTGGAACATGATTGTTAGCAGCTATCTTGAGAGCTTTATCCATTTATACCAGTGTTTTCCTTACAAATGAGCTGAGGGATTAGCTTGCACTAAGCAGACTAAACACACAACAGATTTTGTTTAAGAAAGAGCAGAGGACTTTTTCAGTGTTTTAAAAATTGACTTTCATGTGAACTTGTCTGTTGTCAATGAACAGCTTCTGGAACTGCACATACCTGCTGCTCCCCACATCTCTTTCCTCCCTAAGAGAACTTTACATCCATTCCATCAGTGGGGGATTCTGCATTTCACCAGTGGGATCTGCAGAGAGCACCCGTTCCTGCTGTGTCAGGTTTGACAGGTCCATCTTTCCCCCTGGACCCAGGCACTGTTCACAGTTTACTGCTGACCCCTTGCAGGCTCCAAGAGCAGAGTCTGTCATTAGCAGCTCCATTCCCTGTCTGTGGAAACCTGCAGCTGCCTCTGAGAGGGATGAGTGGGAATCCTGTTGTCCCTTTAGCTTCAGAGATGATGATTTGCAGTCACAGCCTCACCCCAGCCAAGGAGCTTCCCCACACACATTTGGAAAGCAGCTGGGCTCCAGCCTGTGACAATCACTCATCTTTTAATTACCATCTCAAATCCTTGGGAACATTTTAATAATTCTTTGTTTACAGTTGGAGACAGGAACTCTTGGGCACATTGTTCTCTTTCAAGTCAACAGGCCACTAATTAAGTTTGCCTTGAGCCCAAAGGCACAGGTTTGCAGAGTCCTTCCAGCCTGACTGAGCATCCCCATCCCTGGAAGTGCTCAAGGCCAGGAATGCAGATGGAGCACAGGTCCTACAGGAGTCCCAGGCATTGAAACACTGCCTGTGAGAGGCAAAGGAGGTTAAAATTCTGTGGGTTTTATGTATGAAATGTCTTCTGATGTGACTCATATCATCAGCCCCCAGCAGCTTTCCCCAGTTCCTATTCAGAACTTGCACATCTGGCTGCATTTTGGGTGGCCATAAATACAAAACTCTGTACATCTCAAATGCTTTGCTGTCATTTTCCTCTCTGAATCTTCATTCCTGCTCAGAACCTGTTGCACTCCTCTATTCTTCATCTGCAGTGTGCATAAATTAAATTAATTTGTGTTGTGTTATTAACTTTTTCCCCCCATTGACCTGAAAGATTGAAGGGCTAAGAGATGATTGAATATTTGCATGCATGAATAAAAGGCTGGTCAGAGCAGTGTGTAGAATAGGCAAATACAATCTGAGAATAGCAGGAGGAGAGTTGCTGCCTTTTTTTTGCACAGGCTGAACTGTAAGCTCCATGTGCCTTGCTTTACAGAATCCAAACAAAATTACCACCAGCAAGCAGAGCAGTTCTCATTTTTGTAGCCTCTGGGTCCAATAAAACCACAGTGCTGAGCTGTTTAGGTCCAGCCAGTTGTTCTGTATATGTGTGTGTTACAGAATTGGATGGGCTATGCCACAGGATCACAGAATCACAGAGTCACAGGATCACAGGATCACAGGATCACAGAGTCACAGGATCACAGGATCACAGGATCACAGGATCACAGAGTCACAGAGTCACAGAGTCACAGAATCACAGAGTCACAGGATCACAGGATCACAGGATCACAGGATCACAGGATCACAGGATCACAGAGTCACAGAATCACAGAGTCACAGGATCACAGAATTTTTGAGGTTGGAAGGGATCTTTGGAGATCATCCACTCCAATGCCCCAGCCAAGGCTTGGTCACCTGGAGCAGGTGACACAGGGGACACATCCAGGTGGGTTTGGAATGTCAACATTTCCCAGTGTGGATGAATCCTCTGCTGATCATAACAAAGAGGAGGGAGAGGAGCTGTGTGGTTTCTGCAGAAGGCATAAGGGGAGATAAGTGCTAATGCTGCCTGATGTTCTGTGAGATAACAACATCTATTCATGGCCTAAGGATCTTAAAAATGTAAGGAAAGCTGAGTTACACCAGCCAGCCCAGGGATGTACCTCCAGCAGAGGCTCACAGTGAGCACCTCTGCAGCAGGGCTCCCCCAGGATGCTGTCCTAGACTCCAGTTACTTGTGCCTCAGGGAACTGCTGGACCAGAGATAAAGACCTTAATGAATATTGCTGCTTATGTTTGAGATTATGGTCACAGAGCCTCTCAGTCATTTCTCTCCCTGACTGAGGAGTCCTTTTCTATTAAGGAAATTTTTCTACAGGAACCTTACTACATATTTGATCCCATCACTCTTTTCTTTTATTCTTCAATTTATACAAGATTAAATTTGTGATACTAATTTTCAGCAGTGCCAAAGGATCAGGTTTGTTTTTGATGTACTATCATAGCTTGTTTGTGTTCTTTGCTCCCTTTCTAACCCTTTTTATCAATGTACTCTTTGTACCAAGCTGATATTCTCACATAACCTCATATTATACACCCAGCATTTTCCTCCTGGTTGATAATAGGTCACAGCCCATCATTATACAAGCAAAACTAGGATTATTTTCCATGTACATCACTTTATATTAATCTCCACAGGATTTAATGTGACATTTCATTGCTTGGACACCTAGTGGCACACAATGCTTTTACAATTTTTCAGTTAACTCATCTCTACTAGCCTGAATTTGTCATCCTACTTATTGACCTGGATTGACTTCCTAAGGTTCAATTCATAAATACTCAAAGCAGTTTAGCCTGGGTGTGGCACGTCTGATAAAGCAGAACTAAGATGGGTTTGTTCCCCACTTACACTGATTCAAAGGAAAAATGAAAAGCCTCCAAATCTAAGATTTGTACCTCACCTCTGACATTCTAGTTCTGTGCTTCAACTTCAACATCCCCTGATGTGAACAAGATTCCTGTGATCAACATGTGGCTTTTAGACAATAATATAAAGCAACAAGAGGCTTGAATCAAAAGGCATGTCATGAAAGAAGTCTTTTCTTACCCAAAATTGCTCCAACAAAGCTTGAGTGCAATTCTGCTGCAGAAATTCCCCCCTCTTCTAATTTCCTCTTGACACATCACAAAAAAATGGGTTTTTTGACACAACATGTATTTTCCCACTATTCCCTTAGCTATGTTTGTTTTCTACCTAAAAGCTGGTGCTTGTTCTTTTAAAGAAAAGATGCTTTCAATAGTTTTTTTTCCCTGAAAATCTGTCTTAATCTATTGTTGCCTGCAAAATAAACTACTTTAGCAGTATTCCCCTGACCCCTTAGATTGAATCCTCCTGTCTGCTCGTGGATGCCCCAATTCAATATCTCCAGTTACTACAGATGCATCTCTTGCTTATTGCTGTGCTGAGATCATGCACAGCCCAATGGCTGGGAAAAGCTTTGTTTTCTCTTCTGTCAGGCTTATATCACCCTCAGTATCTGCCCATCACTCCACTTTCCTGGGAAATGCAATATGAATCTTCCCCTCCTGTGCATCTTCAGCCTGAGCACTGGGGGTATCTGAGTCATGGCAGATCTGTGATGAATTTTTTGGATTCTCTTATATTCTTTTGAGGTGTGTACTGCTGCTGCTGATAAATGCACACTCTTTTCTCTCTAGATATGAGCAACTTGACATTTGAACAATGAATTATGTTCCCCTGGTCATTTCCTAACCAATTTCTCTGATGGAACTGCCAGGCCTTGGCCTCTGCTCCCTCCAAGCAAACATCAGCTTCATGCAATTTGCACGAGGTATTGTTTTCCTTCCCTTGAAATGCCTTTCCTTCCTCATCACCATACAACCCTCTTCTCATTAGAACAGACATTAGAATAGACAAATATTTTTTGCGATTTCTCATTCTCTGTCCTTTTATGCTTAATGGCAATTTTATTACAAGGCCCTATTTCACTTTGCAAGTCTGAGATTGCTGGAGCAAGTCCTGGTGCTGTATGGTCAGAGCATGGCTCTATCTCATTTTCCTGAAGCTGGGCACATCTGGTGATTGCTCTTGCCTGTGTGTGGATGCAGAGTTGGGAAACAACAAAAATGTCCATCCCATTTTTTATAGGAAAGCAGTTTTCTCCAGGCTGGAGGATGACTGACTGACAGACCATACTGGCAATGTTTCCAACACTGTAGTGGCTTTAAACTGAGTTTAAAACTGCTTTTGGAAACACACCTCAAATTACAATGCAGGAGATCTATAACTGCACGTGTGTTTTGTGCATTTCTGGAAAGCAGCCCCAGCAGACCCCATCACATGAGGAGGAGCAGATCTCCTCTCCATCCCCTCACTCCCACCCTGTGCTCCTCCTGCTCCTGCCCCACTGCAGCACCTCGTTTGTAGCTAACACTTCTAATGCTCCAATTCCACAGGTTCTGGTGAATAATTAGAAGTCCTGACATCCTTGTCTTCTTGCTGCCTGGTGCCCTGGGCCTGCTGAGAGGAGGAGAGAGGCTTTGCTCTCTGTCTGGTGGCAGATCCAGCAGCAAGCCCTTGGCCAGGACAATGCATCTGTCAGCATCCATCAGCCTCCCTGTAATTAGCTCCAAAGTTAGCTGCTTTCCATCTCCCAGAGAGGCCAACACCTCTGTGTTTACTTCTCACTGGGAAAAAAAAAATCCTCCCACAGCCACCTGAATGTGCCTGCAAGACCAGAAAAGTGCAAATTCACAGTGCAAATCTGCTTAATATCCCCCACCCTGACATCAGATGCTTCCTGAACAGAGCTGTCCTTGGCAGGAGATGCACAAAGCTGTGGCACTGATAAAGGGACACTCAGATACAGGAGACAAAAACAAGGAATAAGGGCTGTGTTTTTAAAATTCTTGTATTTTCCTTTTTCTCCCCATGGATAATCACAGTTGTGTTGCTGGGAATGGGAAATAATTGGGGAGTAGGAGGAGGTTTTGCACAAGAAACTGGGGCAAGTTTTCCAGCAGAACTCCAGGGGCTGCTCCAGTCTGGAGCCCTCATTTTCACTTCTTTCTCTTGCTCTTCTTTCTGGGAATGGACTTAGTCCAGTGGTGGAGCAGCCAAGGCAGTGCTATGCTGTAACTCACGCTTGTGCTTATTTTATTTCTGGCACCCATTGCCAGAGATTAGAAACATTGATTGTATTTCAAATGTCCAAAAGACCTGCACAAAAATCGCACTTTTTTTTTTTTTTTTTTTTTTTAACTTTATGTGACAAATTATTTTCAGCAATGACTACAGCCCAACTGAGAGCCCACCAAAAGGTTGATGAAAATGTTGCCCCTGTCTTCAGGGCAGCAGAACCATGTCAGAAACAGAACCTTTGTATCCAATGCACACCAGTGACAAAAATTCTACTGGTTTCATGTGACCTGCATTGGACTGTACATTTTTATATTATGGGTCTTAACACTGTCTAGTTACATGTTAATTTATTAGTGTAGTTCTTAACAATTGCTTTTGTTAGTGAATTTGGGTTTTTTTCACCCAAGCTGACATTTCTTTTCCCCATTCCTGTTTGTGTGTATTAAGTACTTGGTAGGATGGTGTCTGGGATGGAGGGTGGTGATTCTTGGAGGGAGTAGAGTGACTAAAACCAGGTAATATAAGGAAGAAAGGGAAGGGTGGGTTTGGGATTTAAGGTTTAGGGATCTTCATTGCGTATCCCATGTAGAACCAGTTCTGGGTGTAAGGATGATTGAGGAAGTTTATTTCTATTTTGCCCTTGGAATCCTAAAGATTGAATAACTGAATGGCTCAGATGTAACAAAGATTGACTTTCTTCAACACACTTTTCCAGAGCCTGGAGTGTAAGCAGCCCTTTTTGGCTATAAATCTGAGTTGTGCTGAGATTTCAGCCACACTGAGGATTTGTACTGGAAAGATCTGTCATGGTGTATCTGCAGCTCCCCTGAAAACATTCCTTTGCTTCATTTGAATTAAAGAAAGCTGAGTACATATTTCTGGTGATGATTGAGGTTTAGATTGGCTTTGCACCCTGCTTTGGAACACCCATCTTTTGCATTTATATATACCAAGTTAGTGGGTGAAAGGATGGAGGGGTCAGACCACATTTATGTGTTTGTGCCTGAGAGGGAGGAAAATATGATTATGTTGTTGCTGTATAACTCATTTTGGAGTTAATTTATGGATACATTGGTAGTTTATTCCCCAAGGCCATCAGGGATGACAGAGTCTAAGTTATTTCTCTACCTGAGTAAGAAAATCTAAATAGCTGTCAGCTAATTAGCAGTGATTCATTATCAGTTGATCCACTTTTCAAAGGCTGGCTTTTATTTCTATACCTGCCATCCTTCTTCTTTCCTATATCTTGTAGAAATACCCTCCGTTAAGTTTAATCTTTTTGGGAGCTCTGACCAATAAGAGACATTTGCAGAATTTTGCTGGTTCTGTGAGCACAGCAGCAGACTGGCTTTATACCTTGAAAAAACTTCTATTTCTGCTTATTCCTGGTAAGTAACAGTGCAACTTTCAAGGACTTTTAGAGGTAATTACTATTATTACTGGAAAACACATCTGTCCCACTGAATGGCTGATTAATGCTTAGGTGGATTTCTGGGAATGTTCACTTTGTGTGTTGTACCAGTAGCATGTCCCAGCTCTTATAAAAAGAATAAATGAGTTTATGGTGAGATGATAGAAAATATCTGGAAGCCAAGAAGCTTTGTTAGGATGGGATTTCAAGTCCTTCAGATCTACACTCAACCTAAGATTTCCCCCTGCAAAATACAGGATTCTATTTCTCCTTTCTTGTGCTCTCACAAGTCAAAATTCAGTCCCACCCATAGAAGCTCTGTACTGGGAGAGTCTAAGTAGATTTTGAAGGGAATCTGGCTAATTCTAGAGACCTGCTCCCATCCTATCTTCTGTGCTTGTATCCTGCAGTGCAGATGATCTTCATGTATAAATAAACAGAGTCAATATTCCAATATTCCTTCCACTGCTAGCCAGCAAACCCACATGCTTTGAATTTCAGAATGAGTCTTTTGTGGCTGGCAGGTCTGTGTTCATAACAAAGGTGGCATTTATTCTACATTATCTAGAAGTTTTGCCTCCCACTTTTGTGTTTCCATTGATTTCAGGATTGCTAAGGGAAGGGGAGAAAAAAATGAATCAAGTTTGTTCTTGAAAAAATGCACTGAATATTCTTAGGCACAAGTCAGCTCAACAAAGCTGTGCCTGATGTTCTACTAATATTGAAACAGTCTTTTAAAAGTGGATTTTTTTTTTTCTCTTAAAATAACAAGATATAACAATAAGTACACAAAGGAAGTTAAAACCACTGATGAGCTGAAGACTTTAGGAATATGGAACTGAAAAGATCCCAACCCTTATTTCAGTGCAATTTGGATGCTCCAAGATACACAACCTTCAAGATATGGTACACAAATTATGGCAAACTTACTCAAAATGTATCCTGTAATGTAAAAATAATTGTCCTTTACAGATAGAAAGGCCAAAGAAATGTTTATTAAGTGGACACCTAACTTCCTTTTTTAGTCTTTTTACAAAGAAGCAAAGCAACAGGAGGGACCAACAGTCAGGAGACATCCTGAATTTGGGGAAAGGTTTTCTTTTTCCATTTCTACCTGCTTTGTTCCCTTCCCATCTTAATTCTAGATGGAAAAAATCCTAGAAAATGCTACAGAGTCAAAGACTTGAACAAATGTGCATTGTTATAAAGCAGGTTGTGTTGTTACCTTTTGCATGGCTATTTCAGGCAGTGACTGCTCACAGGAATGCTCATGAGCCAGGAGTATTTAAGAATAAACAGGACAATATTTGGAAATAGTTGGTTTAAGTGACCAATGGGAAACCCAATTTCTCCTTGGCCATGGCAGGCTCACTGCTGCTCAAGGATTATAGGGTTATATATTATATAGAAGATATAGGTTAGATATTATATAGATGGTTCTCCACCTGCAAACGAGTCAGGGCTGGAGGGGAAGGGGAAGGGCTGGTTTAGTCCCTAGCTGTCAGACAGTGACCCATAAATCTGGTGTGTGACACAGGGGGAGGGTGAGTGAGTTCTTTGCAGGCTGTCCTCCCTGTGAACAGCACATTTGGGTTCAGAAGCCCAGGGTGGATTTCCATAGTGAAATGAGGGCCCTGAACAACCTTCCTTGAAAGGACAGAGCTGTCACAGGGTTCTTCACCCCACAGACATGGGGAACCTGGAGCTGTACTCACCCCTCTCCTCTGCTCCTTGTGTCATACTGACCTTGGCTTGGGTGAAACTCAATTCCTCTTCCACTGGGGATGAGACTGTCAGGATCCAGCCAGAAATGCTCCCTGCTGACAGCACTGCAGCTATTGAGATGGGAATGAGCTGTCAGCACTGCTGACTGAGATACAATTTGGGTAGGAAGTAGCTGAGAAATAATGTCAAACCAGTGTGGTGCTGTTTGTGCCACACTCCAATCTGCAAAAAAAAAAAAACCAAAAAAAACCCCAAAAAAACCCAGGAGAGAAATTCTTCAAATAAATGATTTATTTAATGAATTATTCAGCCAGCTTTAATTTACTCAATCAATCAGAAGTCCTCAAGCACCACAGGACATAAATGGACTAGTGTTTTTCCAGGCAGCAGTACAGAAGGTAATTCCTGGTCAGCAGCACAAGTCCTCAGTGTTTTGGGCTGATAGATCTGTTCCTGGATATAGCTGAGTCAATGTCTTACCAAAGTACATTTCAGCTTTCCTAAACTGAGATCAAACCCATTTTCTTCTTCCTTAATTACCTGTCTGCCCTGCTCTGTCCCTGTAACACACAGCCCATGTGAGCAGCCATGCTAAGGTCTGTTCTGCAGCACCAGCTTCAGGATGTGCAGGCAGTGCCATGGTTTTGTACCATCCACCTGAGAGGGCAGGTGAGAGACAAATCCCATCATTTCCTCTTTGCTGTGAGGGGCCAAATCATTCCTCATGTTCAGCTTCTGTGTTTAGGCTTTCCCTGAGATCTTATTTTATATAAACTCTGTATTCTCCCTCACCACAATTCCTGTACAGCATAGAAACACTAACAGTGATATTTACATCCCACTACAAGCTTTCTGGAGACTAAAAAGCTTCACAGCTGCTTTGTTTGGAAGTGGCTTCTCCTTTCCACAAGAGACTCAACAAGCCATTCATTTGCTCCTGTTTGTGTGGCACTTCTAATGTGATAAATTACCTCAGCTACACAAAGCACAGAAAACTCCCTCCTGCTGCTTGACACTGGGGCTACTCTGCTCCAAACACCCTCCCTCACCTGGCTTGTGCAGCTTTGTACCTGCAAAGGGCACACAGCAATTCACATGTGCTATGCAGGCACAGGAACAGCTTCATTCACCAGGGAGAGAAGTCACATCCCAGCAGCAGGATTTTGCCAGGATGCTGCATCCTCCACCAGCAGCACTTTTCCCTGTCCCTGCACTGCTGATGAGGTTCAATCATGGGCTGACACAGCTGCCAGCAGGGATTGGCATGGGGGCACAGCCAGGTTTCATTTGTGGTGTCACACCTGAAAAGCTCAACACAGTTCCACAGCTCAGCTGGCTTGTGGAAGCTGCTAAGTTACAGAAAATCATCTTGCCATGGGAGAGGTCTTTAAATGAGGGATGCCTGCAGTCCCCAGGCAGCTGCTGCTTGCTTGGACTTCTCTCCAAAATCGAGAGTCACTGTCATCTTGCTCTTTTCCTGAGGATTAGTTGGGTATTTCAGCTATTTAGGATAACTCAGCTCCAGCTGGAGATCCTCACAGATGCTCATAATGCTCCCAGGCTCCACAAGCCTGGCTTGTTTTGGAGTGAATTGAGGCTCATGGAAAAGTAATGGGCTTCCTAAGAGCTGCTGTGGGCTTCAGTGAGAAGCTTAGTAAGTGATGTCAACTGAGGACAGATTCCCAACCCCAACCCTCCAAATGACTCACATTCCCCTGCAGACTGAGGGGCATTTTTCAGCTCAGGTTTGATGGTGACAATCTTATTCCCTGGGGAATATTTCACTAGCTCCAAATTGCACCAGGACAAACCAAAAGAAAAGCATTCAGGAGGGAGGAATGATCAGCCATGGTGTCTGAGGTACAGAGATGGGCACTTCTGCCACTTGGGCTGTCAACACACCCAAGTACTGATTGACTGGGAGCGAATCAGGGAGAATCTGCTTAGCTGGGATTAGATGGGGAAGGTTGATGCAGTGTCTGAGGGTGGATATTAGATGCTGGGGCTGTCTGGGCAGAGCAGAGTGCAGCTGGCTCCTGCTGGGTGCACACCTGCCTTCCCTCACCTGCAGGAGTGACCACGGTGCTGCCCAGGTGGGCACTGCAGTGCAGAAGGCACTGAGGAGGCAGAAAGGGTCCAGCAGGGACAGCAGAGGACAGGGAGCAGGGACAGGGCTGTGGAGGCTGAGTACTCACACTGGGGTGTGAATGCTGCAGGCTGAGTTTGTGGGTTTGTGGGACAACACAGAGCTCAGGGGCTTTGCTTGGAGGTCATCTTCTGATCAATGCCACAACCACAAGGAGCAGAAGTGCTGCAAACAAACCTGCTGAGCAACCAGATCCCACTGGAGATGCCCCTGCTTATTGCAGAGGGATTGGACCAGAGGAGCTCTAAAGGTCCCTTCCAACCCAAACTACTCTATGACTCAATGAAACAACTCTTCTGTGTTTTGGAAGTGGCTTTCCAGTTTCCTTGATGCAGTAGCTGAACAACCTTTGTCACCCGCTGAAAGGAAATTCTGCATTCCAAACATGGATTGGAACTCATAGTTTTGTTTATAATTAAGCTGAAACAAAATCTTTTCTGCAAACCCCAAAGGATCCTTGTTTGTTTCTGGCAGATGTGGTCAGATTCTTTGCTCTCTCACCACCACAAATCAATAGTTACTGTATTAAAGTCACTGAATTCACACACTCCAAAATCAATGAAAACAGAATGCAAACAAATCCACGTCTTACAGTATCAGGTAATTGTTTCTCCTCACATTGTGATTGCTATTCCATACCAAGGGTATTTTTCCCTTCTCCTTTGCATTGAGCCAGTGCCTCTCAGCTTTCTCTGCTTTTCCATCCCTCCTCTCTCACATCTGCCCCTTCTCTCCCCCACTGGCCAAAGCAATCAGTGGCAGTGCTTGTGCCTATGTGACAACATATTTAAGGAGGGGAAAAGGCTGCAGTGCAACAACAGCTGGGAGAGAGGAGTGAGAGTAAGTGAGAGGAGCAGCTCTGCAAAGCCCCAGGTGAGTGCAGAAGGACAGGCTGGAGGTTGCCCTGCAGCCTGGGTGAGGCAGCTGTGCTCCTGCAGCCCATGCAGGGCAGTGGGAGAGCAGAGATCCCCCTGGAGCCCCTGGAGAGCCCAGCCCAGAGCAGGGGATGTGGGAGGAGGCTGTGCCTCTGTGGAAGCTCATGCTGGAGGGGATTCCTGGCAGGACTGTGGAGCAGGTTTGTGGCAGGACTCTGTGACCCTGTGGGTGACCCAGCTGTGCCTGAAGGACTCACCCCACGAGCTCATGGGGAGCTGCAGCCCCTGGGCAGGACTCCCACTGGAGCTCCTGAAGGACTCTGTGCCATGGGCACCCTGTGCTACAGCAGTGGGTGATGAGGAACCAGGAGCAGTGGAGATGCAGAGAGGTGAGCAGAGCACAGCCCCAGCCCCTGCTCCCCTCTGCTGCTTGGGGGCAGCAGTTTGACAGCTGGAGAGTGAAGGTGAGCCCAGGAAGAAAGGACTGGTGCAGGGAAGGTGCTTTTAGATTTTTCCTTACTTTCTGTCATCATACCCTGATTAATTGTCACAAATTAAATTGTTTTCCCCTGTTTTGTCCATGACAGCCATGGCTCCCTATACTTACCTCCATTTTTTAGCTATATTTTTCTCCCTCCCAGTCTATTTGAGGAGAGGGCTGATGGAGCAGCTTGAGTGGGCTCATGGCATCTCTCTCCAGTGCATTTTGTCCAATGTATTTTTTAATCAGAATTTGCAATTTCCTCTTCTGACAAGAAAGTGACAGAAAACAGTTCATCCTGTAAAATCTTGTGGCCCTGTACTCTCTTTAACCTATCCCTGATAGAGCAGGATGAAAGATTTGGATGTTGAGGGAAATTTGTACCAGTGTGAGCTCATTAGATAAATATTTGCACAAGTGTGTGGATCTGAAATAGGCTGGAGCTGAGCTTTCAACCATCAGGATCTCCTTTCTTTCCATAGAATCATAGAATTGTTTAGGCTGGAAAAGTTCTTCAAGATCTTTGGGTCCAACCATTAACCCAGCACTGCCAATTCACCTCTAAACCATGTCAGGGAAGAGGTTTTTGTCATAGCTTATGAAAGATCAGACTTGCTCCAGAGACCTGCTCCCAGGAACTTCACAAGACCCCAGAGATAAAGATAGAAAAATAATTAAAGACCAGAAAAGAAAGATAAGAAAGACCAGACAAGAAAGACCAGATAAGGAAAAGACAATGAAGACTTCTGCCTACTCTTTCTGAAGATCTACAGGTACAGACAGACCCAAGGCTAAGCAACTGCTCTGAATCTGTTCAAAAGGGTTAATAGCAGGCAGGAGTTTGCTTCTGTTGCCTCCAAGAGAGATGTCAGAGAGGCAGGACCTCAGAGGAGCCAGGGAGATGAAACATGACTGTTCCTCTGCTCAGAAATTCCTTCTCTCCAGAGAAGGTGCTGTGTAACTTGTGTTTCTTGCACTCCAGCTACACATTTGTTAAAGGTACTGCCTGTCTTTCATCTTTGTATATTTAATAAAGAGCATATTAAAAACCCCAGCAATGAACCCTTTTAGTCTCCATCATTTTTATCTCCATTAGATGTGTTACCTGGTTACTTAACCCACATCCTCTTTGATTCCTTTACCATTATTTTCCCTCTATTAGCCCACAATCATTCAATAACCAGCCAGAAGATGAGCTCTTATCTCCTCTTAGAGCCCCAGACAGCTTTATTGCTCTGTGGTGCACATGGCATGTACTGAAATGGCCTTTTCCTCTCCAGGTTTGCATAAGGAGCAGACTCCTGCTTGCTCAGGCAGTGATTTTCCATCACTGTGACATTCTCCAGCATTCCCTCTCCTGGTTATCTCTCCCCTGCTCGTGGTTTTAGCAGCAGTTCAGCAGTGCCAGAGCAGAAGCCAGAGTGACCACATGGTCCATGCTGAGGTCAGGGTCACCTGGAGCAGGTGCCACAGAACTGGCCAAAGGGTTCTTCTTATGCACTTTTCAACATGTCTTTGCTTAAGCCATCAGAAATGGCAGTTTAAAATATAATTATTATCAGCAGGATGATCCTTCCAACTTGTTCCAGCCCTAGGCATGCTCTTTATTTCTCTTCCAGGGTGTTTTCATGCTCCCCAAGCAGCACACAGGGGAGAGACTGGTGCAAAGGCAATCTCTTCCCTGAAATCTGTATTTGAATATCAGCTGTGTGAGCCACTGCTCATTGATCATGCACATGGCACATCTGTAGGGTGAAATTCAAGGCTTGAACCTTATTTTTAAAATTTTGCTTCCTGTTCTACAGGCAGGAAAAGTTCACAAGGAGGGAGAGGAACTAATCTAGCCACAAAAGTTATTTCTCAGATGTTAAAAAATACAAATGAAACCATGTCTGCCTGTTTTCTACAGATTCATCAGACTCACAACTGGTTCCCTTGGTCCTCCCACCGGGCTTATTTCTTGTTCATTATTTCTCCAGAACCATTTCCCTGTTTTCTTGTCCACCCTTCCATCCACCTTTACCTTCCCTTCTGTGTGTGATGAGTTTCCTTTCAATATTTTCTTCTTTGTTTGAACCTAACAGGATGTGGAAAAGATGTTCCTTGTTTCCCATGAGTAAACTCTTCTTCCTCTTTCTCACTGGTGCACTGTGGCTAAACTATTCAAAACTCATAAAAATACAGACTTTTCTTCAGCATATTTGATGATGCACAGAAGATTCACTGAGCACTTCACATTAACTCTGCTGTAATTATTTTCTCACAATTACACACTTTTCATTAAAAAAGGGGGGGGAAAAAGCAGGTAATCACTGAAATTGAGTACAATTCTGGGAAGTCTTTAATGTTCCAAACTAATGACCAGGAGAACCACAAACTGTGCATTTCTATTTCTGCAGTTTCTTAATTCAAGTTCTATTTTAGGAATTGTTCTTAATTTCAAAATGCAGCTGTGAGTGAAAGTTTGGTTCCCATCTGTTCTTGGCTTCATGGTTTCTGCTCCATGAGATCCCCTCCAGAAATGCATTAGTTATACATTCTTGCAGAGCACATGTGGTATTGTCTGCAGAAGCCACTGGGCATTAATAAACATGACACCTCTGCTGTGCTGTCTGAGCAGAGAGGTTTCTGCACTGTCATCCCCCAAACAGGATCCCCATTAAACAGGTAAAGCTGTACAGTGATTATCAGACAAAAGCACCAGCTCATGAGCTGTCCTGGTTTGGAGGACAGGTGTCTGCCAATAAAGGCAGAAGCTTCTCTTTGAAATGGAGAATGTAAACCCCCTCCTTCCAAATTATTATTTTAATTTTGAAATTAAGGGGCTCTCAGGCAAAGATATGGGAATTAGGAATAACAGTTCTTTACTAGGAAAATGAAAATAGAAATACAATATTACAAAGAACAATCCCAAACACTGCCAGAGTCAGAATCCAAGCTGACACCCATCAGTCAGTCAGGGTGTTGGTAGCAGTCCCATTCAATGGTGGCTGCATCCTCCTGCAGTGGCAGATGTGGTTCAGCTGCAGCAGTGCTCCTGCAGAAGGTGCAGTTTTCCTCTGAAGGTCCAGGGATGATGTGGAAAGGTCTGGCTTTCCTCTGGAATCCAGTGGAAAGAAGGTACCTTGGTGTCCAAACTCTCAGTTTTTATCTGGGTAGGAAAGGCTTGGCTCCTCCCCTGGCTGGAGCAGCTCCCAGTGGGATGATGGAATTTTATCAGTCATGCACTGGGACTCAATGGCCCAGCAGCAGATGATATCTCCTGGAGGGAGGATGGGCTGTGGAAAGATAAAGATGATTGCCCAGCTGGTTTAAAGATGGCCCATTAGCAGATAATATGTGCCAGGAGATCAGGGTCATTGCCCCACCCAGCTTCAACAGATGGGGACAGAATGCACATTTCTGACAACATCAACCCAACATATAAGTGCCTCAGTCTTTGGAACACATGGTAAAAACTGCAATGCAAATCCCACCCCTGCATCTGAGCTTAGTTGGGTACTATCAGACAAAATAATTTATGGCACTCATGGGGAACCAGCACCAATTTAGCAACAAGGCTGGATTTCTGAGCACAGGCCTTGTACTCCTTCATGTTTGCAGCAGAATGTGGATGAGGATCAACAGAATAATGGGCAGATGACTGAGACTTTTTCTTCAGGATTGTTGTGATAGGAAGAATTCTAGTACCACCTGCTGAATGCTGAAGAGGATCAAAGCATTTCCTCTGTGTTAAGATTCCTCATTTTTTCCATTTTAGAGCTATCAAGGCTTTCCACAGCCTTTTCCTTGTGCAGAGTTAGTGAAGATATGCTTGGGTCTGCATGGCATCCAATGGCACATGATTTTATCTGATATTTTGGAGGTTGCAGCTGTAGCTTCACCCTCCAGACCTGCAGGTCCTTCCAGACAGGGCTGGTAGGAGGAACAAGAAGGATCCTCTCTAGGCTGAGAGCTTTCCAAAATGATTATCACTGTCCATAGCTGAATTCCTGAACTCAAGACAGTGATGGGAGCTGGAAGGAGTGCTACTGTGTATTTGGGATAGTGTAGAGTTAAACTCCAAAAAAAGAAGGTGGAGTCTTGTTCATGTTATCACATGTTTGTGAAGTCCACTCTGAAGTCCACTCATTAAAACTTTTCAGGTCTCTTGTTTTTGTCTGAATTAAGAAAAAGGGAATTAACAGTTTGGAAACTCAGAGATGTGAGAAACCAAGATGCACATACAAATGATAGTCTTTGACAAGGCTTCACCCTGGGGATTTACTTTAGAGACTGCAGTTCTTTTATGGTTTGCTTAGATTATTGTTGTTTTTTCCCACCCCCAGGCATTTAGCATATGCCAGCATTTAGAACAGAGCCATGGTTCAGTGGACAGCTTGGGTGTTTTTGTGAGAAGCAGCTCCCATGCTATTTTGTATTTTATGTGTTGATAGAAGAGCAGGTGTTGATTAGCAGGAGAATTCAGTTTTGATGTCTTCCAGGGTTGTGCAGCCTTTCCTGAGCCTGATCCCAGCCCTTGCAGCTCTCTCTGCAGGAAACCCCCAGGCCCCTGTGGCCCACCCTTCCCTTGCTGGCTGCACACACATCTCAGGAGCTGGGATGGACCAGCCTTGGCTCCCCAGCAGCTGCCACAGGGAGGATTTTCCTTGCTGGGTGGAGGCAGCAGCAGCAGAAGGGGTCAGTGGTGAATGCAGCACTCTCAGCTGAGAATCCTACAGCTGGGGATGCAGGATGGTGAGCCTTGCACTTATTGTCCATGTTTCTGGAAAAAATGAAGGAGTATGTGAGCTCCTATGTTGCTGGACTGTTCTCCCTACCATGCCATGAATGTGACCAGAATCTGGGTGTCTCCCTCCTTTGGCACAGGCTGCCTGGCCACAGCAAGGCTGTGCTCTGCCTGCTTTTCCTCAGGCATCACTCATCCCTTGGTTTCTACAGCAGGAAACTGAAACACTGCTTTTTTTACCCCACACTTTTAGCATTTGATCCCCATTTCTTCCCAATTCTGTAAACTTTTGGACCCCATGAGCTCTTTGCTACGTTTTATTTTTGCTCTTGTGTGATTTTGAGCTGTAACCCAGGCAACTTCTTCAGCTCTAAGAGCTTTTTGAGTGCCTAACTCTCTGCAGCATTGTCTGCGCTGCATCAGGGCTTTGCAGGGCTGCAGCTCATATTACCAATTCTATGGGATGTGTGCAGCTATGGGGCATCCCTAGGACATCATTGTCACAGATTCTGTTTGGTTTCCATGGTTTATAGAAGGGAAGGCTGGCCTGGGTTATTATTCTGGATTTCCCCATTGAGATTGCAGAGAGCTGGATCTCTACCTGTGAGTGCAAGAACGACTGCTCCTGATGAATTTCAGTGAATGTTTGCATTTGCTCTTCCATGGGTTGTCTGGATACTGGAGATGTGTCCTTTTATTCTGCAAAGTGGCCTCCATAAAGACATCATCTCCATACAGACAGCTCATTATCACAATGTCTTTCTAGTTTCCTAAAACATATCAGAAGGGATTTAAGAGGTTAAGAAAATCCATCTTGATGAAATTTGTACTGGTGGCTGGATCCATTTCAGCTGAATGTGTTTCCTGCCCAGCTGAACACACTGTGTGCTTTCTGACAGAGCCACAGAGTGCTTGGCTCCCAGTCAGTGCATCACAGAATCATTAAGGCTGGAAAAGATGCAATGTTAGCAGTCCATGGGAGGAGATCCCAGCCAGTGTCCAGAGCTGGCATTTTTTTCTGCAAGTCCCATAATATTTAGTGTTTCTTAAGTGCCAGATTTTGGAGTAGTGCCAGTGTGCTCTCTCCCAGCTGGAAAAATCCCACCCTAATAGACATACAAAAAAGCTTTAGAGGCCAAAATACAGCCTAAAATTCAAAAAGGAGAAACTACCTGCTGCAAAAATTGGTGAAAGTTAGTGAATACCTGTTGCAGTTTCTGTAAAGTGCAGTGCCTGTGTGTAGCATTACACTGGGCTTAAGTCTCCCATCATGAACCATGTGCAGGATACAAACATGGTCCTTAGCTCAAAACATTTTGTACTGGTTTTTATTTTTTAACTTATTTTAAGTTGGTGCTATGATTTTTGGCTTCCTGAGATAGTTATGAAAGGTGATTCTTGTATCCAGAGGGGAACTGGGCTGTTGCTGTCACCTGGAAGTCCTGAGCTTGATACCTGAGATCTCATGCTGAGATCTGCTGTGACAAAAGCCCAGAGACCAGGTGGTGAGCAGCTTCAAACCTCTATTTGGTGTGCCAGTTTATTAGATGCACCAAGGGTTTGAGGGAAAAATCATTTAAAGTTGAATGGAAAGAGTGAAAAATGTCTGCAGAGAGAATAGAAACAACAGCTCCATGAACTTATTGGGGTTTTTATAATGAAGCTGAAGGAAAATTCAGGAATGCCATTTAGAGCTGCAAAATACAAAGGTGACATTATGAATACTGCAAAGCAGAGCAATTTGTCTTTCTACTTGACAAAATGGAAATTTTTCCCTGCCAATTCACTCTCCAGCCTCAACAACTGATCACAAAAAAAAAAAAAAAAACCGACCCCCCCTCCAGCCTGACCCAGAGCCAGTCCTGCTGCTGTGGGATGTGGGGGTGATTTATAGCCCTGTGCACAGGGTGGGATCCTCAGTGTGGAACAGAAACCTCTCAACTGCCTGGCCTCCCCCTTCTCCCCATCATGTGCAAGAGCCACCAGCCCTGTGAGAGGGCAGAGGTGACAGGTTCAGGTGTCACCAGCAGTGGCACTGACACCCTCAACCTTCTCTGAAGCCTTCACAAGAAATATTTATGGGTTAGGATTCATTTGGGGCTGCCTAGTAAAATACCACCCAAATCCTCCAGCTCTTTCCTCCAGAAATTTCTTTCTGCCCAGACCCTGTTTCCCTTATCAGCACAACAGGTAGTGGAGCTGCTCTTCCAACATGAAAGAGAGAGAAGGAAACTGTTTAAAGGCAGCCCAGGCATGGAAACCACATCTTGGGCTCGTGTGATGAGAGGCTGGCAGGGAGGGAAGGGCTCTGCTCACCACAGCAGTGTGGCAGGTCAGCTGGTCAAATACTTCAACAAGAGTTGATGGGACCAGGAAGATCAGACAGAGGGAAAAATAAAACTAGCAGTTCTATTTTCCATTTTCAATTGAAAAAAAAAAAAATTCACAAGTGTATGTGGGAAGCTTGTTTTGTGAAGGGCAGGAAATTAAATTTTTTGTCCTTTGACCCTCTGTTTTGTGGATCTCTGCCAGTGAAGTGAGAACCATGAAGGGAATGACCATGACAGAAAAGTGATATGACACTCTGAGATGTCTCTGTGATTCCCAAACTCTGTATTTTGTGTAGCAATAGTGCTCTTAGCTTCAGCCAGAGTAGGACAGAAAACTCCTTGCAGAAGTGATCTGGGTACTGTGAATTGAATTGCAGGTGAAAGTGAAGTCAAACATAGAATCATAGAATTGCTTAGGTTGGAAAAGACCTTTAAGATCATTGAGTCCAACCTCTGACTCAGCACTGCCAAGTCAGCACCACACCATGTCCCTAAGTGAGACATGTTCATGTTTTTGGGACACTTCCAGGGTTGGTGACTCCACCACTGCCCTGAGCAGCCTGTTCCAAGGCTTGACAAACTTCTTGGTGAAAAATTTTTTCCTAACTTCTAATTAAACCTCCCCTGGTGCAACTTGAGACCATTTTCTCTCATTCTGTCACTTGTTACTTTGGGCATCCCATGGGCAGGGTAAGATGGCAAACAGATCTCCTCTGCTGTGGAGATGTGCTGGGAAGAATCACTGCAGAGGGGATTGGGAACTGCTATGTCCATGATTTTTGTGAGGAGGAAAAAACAATCAGATTTTGCCCAAGCATTTAGTTTTTTTGCTAGATATTCTCTTGCAGGACTCCTAATATCAAAAGAATCACCATGAGAAGTTGGAGTTGCTACAGCTGTTACAGATGTTATACCATAAAATACTCCAGCTGTGCCCCAATTCTGTCCCTTGTTGTTGGCATTTTTCTCCTGGTGTCAGAGTGGCTGAAGGAATACAGTGGAAAAAGGCTGCTCAGTACAGGAATAAATCCAGGCAGATTGTTACAGATATGATGGACTTGTCTGGGGAGGTGTCCTGGTTTGGAGGACAGGTGTCTGCCAATAAAGGCAGAAGCTTCTCTTTGAAATGGAGAATGTAAACCCCCTCCCTCCAAATTATTATTTTAATTTTGAAATTAAGGGGCTCTCAGGCAAAGATATGGGAATTAGGAATAACAGCTCTTTACTAGGAAAATTACAATAGAAATGCAGTATTACAAAGAACAATCCCAAAACACTGCCAGAGTCATAATCCAAGCTGACACCCGTCAGTCAGTCAGGGTGGTGGCACAGTCCCATTCCATGGTGGCTGCATCCTCCTGCAGTGGCAGATGTGGTTCAGCTGCAGCAGTGCTCCTGGAGAAGGTGCAGTTTCCTCTGAAGGTCCAGGGATGATGTGAAAGGGTCTGGCTTTCCTCTGGAATCCAGTGGAAAGAAGGTACCTTGTTGTCCAAGATCTCAGTTTTTATCTGAGTAGGAAAGGCTTGGCTCCTGCCCTGGCTGGATCATCTCCCAGTGGGATAATGGAATTTTATCAGTCGTGCACTGTGACTCAATGGGCCAGCAGCAGATGATATCTCCTGGAGGGAGGATGGGCTGTGAAAGATAAAGATGATTGCCCCAGCTGGTTTAAAGATGCCCCATTAGCAGATAGTATGTGCCCCAGAGATAAGGAATCATTGCCCCACCTTCAACAGATGGTGACAGAATACACATTTCTGGCCCAAGACAGGAGGAAAGCCAAGGCTGCTACTGTGCACTGACAGTACCAGTGGTACAGCACAGGCTTGGGGGTGATTTTCTCTGAGGTGGATTAAACCTCTTTGGAAGTGAGATGTTTAATCAGCACCTTTAATGTGAGGCAATGTTACAGATGATTAAATAGGAGCTTGTGTTCATAAAAGCAAATGTGAAATTACTCAGGAGTGCAGCAGTTTGGGAGGAGATTTGCAGAGCATGGTACAGGAGGGAGCAGAGTGGGAGATGGGGAGCAATTCAGGTAGTAAAGAAAGCTTTAATGTCCCCTGCCATCCTGTGTGCCTCAGAGACTGGGCTTTGGGACCAGGGGCTGGCTGAACAGGAAGCAATGAAGTTTTTTGTGGTTGCTGCTTCACTCCTACACTCAGCAAAGTGCTCTGTGCATAAACATGGTGACAGCAGGGACTGTGCCTCTCCTTCTGCCATGCAGGACCCCTCAGCTATCCCTTAAATAAAGAGAGGTATGGGTAGGACAGCAGAAGTAGCCAGCTTTTTAAGGAGAATTGTGAGCTAGCCAAGGCAGAGCATGAAATAGAAAAGGTCACAAACTTGGATGTGGCTAAAAAGGATTTAAAGCCCAGAGACTTTGCCAAAGGAGATAAAACCAGGTCTCTGTCAAGAGGAACCATTTTTCCTTGAAACACAAAACATCTGGGCAGTATCTTTCCATGAACAGAAAATGCTGAACATCTGCACAGGTTGGGAGCCCACCAGCAAATCTCACCTTTTGAAACAGCAAACCAGATCAAAAAATGACACACAACGTGCTGTAGACATTTTCCTGTGAAACAGAGGAAAGCATGGAAATGTTGGCTAACCTGAGACTTGCTGGCAGATGTGCAGGGCAGCACAGAAGGCAGAAATGCATCATCAGAAAAAGACTCAGTGTGAGCCAGGAGCTGGGCAATGCAGTGGGGCCAGTTGTAATTGGTAGAGGTGTGACATTCACAGCAGTTCTGTGGGGCTGGAGAAAACTTGGGGTTGGAAAGCACCTCCAGCAATTGGAATTCAGGTCAGGTTTCCTTCAACTTCTCCCCACTCCCATTTGGATAAGGCAGGATCTCCCAGAGTTTGGAGGAAGCACAGCAGGAGGTTTTTCTTTCCATTTTCTTACTCTGACCTTTGCTAGAAAGAAAGAGGTTGGTAGAGTGTGAGCTCCCTGAGCAGCTGGGTTTAATATGCATGAGGAAAAAATTGATCCTCAGCTGCCTCATGACATTATGGGATTCTGAGTAAAAGTCATAAATCCAACCTCCAAGACCAGGGAAATACTGATTATGGGGAAAAAAAAAAAAAAAAAAAAAAAAAAAAAAAAAAAAAAAAAAAAAAAAAAAAAAAGTTAGGGACGCAGTTTTAACTGCAGGCACAATGGAAAAACTGGCAGGAAAAAAGGGCTACCACAAATATAATACTATCCATCTGAAAGATGGACACTGACCTGAAGGGGCTGATGGTGGTGGTAGAAATATCACCTCTCCGCATCTCATTTCCATCTGTGTGGGTTAACAACAACAGGAATTTGGTTCCTGTCATAATCAGATGTGTGGTAGGTCCCAGATGAGCCATCTCTGGGGTGAGATCAGCTGGGCAGGGCAGTGAGCAGATCCAGTGGGCACCTCTGTGGTGTCCACAGGTGATAGAGGGACAGGTTACCACTCCAAAAGATGTGGGGATTCAGCAAGGGCCCTGCTCTGCAAAATGGTTGGGCATTCTCTGGGGATTTCATTCAGGCCAATATCAAATCTCAGGGAGATTTGAGAGGTGCCCTGAAGGTTTATTTGTGGCATTTGTATTTTGAGATGTGGCCTTGCAGGGAAGTTTTTTCAAAAGCCTGAAGCTGCATTTTGGGAAGAGAAGATGTGTTTGGGTCTGTCTGTATGTGAGGCAGGGCAGAGATCATGAGCTCAGTGTTAATTGTGGGTGAAATCAGGTTGGTGGAAGCAGAAATGGGGTAAGGATGAAGCTGAGCTCCCACTGTTGCCATTAAACACTTGAAATGTTGTCCAGAACTTGCTAAGGATCCTCAGGTCCAAGACACATTTTGATCAGAATATGGGAGATGCTCTTTGATGTGGATACCACTTTGTTCAATACAAGTTGTACTGCACTGGTTCAGCCAAAAAAAATCATGCTGGGGGGAAGCAGATGGCATCAAACAAAATTAAGTCACTTTAAAGATTCTTATCCATTAGCACAGACATATAACCCCCTGGAGACTGTAGAATATTGGGTTTTGGGTTTTTTGCATTGAATTTTAAACATTGCAAGTAGAAGTAAATCCAGAGGATGAGGGCAAGCTGCCTTTGGAGCAGAACAAAGCCTGCAGTGCCTTGAAATGATGGCTTTGAGCCCGTGCCTTGTTCTTGGCACATTTGGGAAGCTCGTGGAGAAAGCATAGCAAGGCATGCCTATTGAATTTCAAATAAATATAAAAAGCACCTAAATCCTTCTCAATTTATTCATTGAAAATATCTTCTACCTTTTCTGCATACTGAACCCTCTTCAAAACCTAGTTGTAGAAACACTGGTTGGGAATAACTGGGTTTTCCTGTTGGATGCTTTGATGTGCAGGATTTGAGTGCTTTGGAGGGGATTGAGTAAGTGCCTCAACATGCAAAACCAGCACAGATATTCCTGACAGGATCAACTGGGAGGCAATCAGATAGAAATTTCAATAGAGAGATAACAGTGACACTAAGACAGTCACAGATACAATGGGTATAATCCAAAAGTATTTCCCCAAGTGGAGATTTGAGCTTAAATGGTGGGTATTTTCTAAGTGATCACTGTCTGCTTGGTTTAACAAATGAGACTTTTATTCCATTTATTGATTTTACATGGGCAGAGAGTGATAGGACAAGGGGGTGGTTTTAAAACAAAAGAGAAGGGATTTAGATTAGATGTTCAGAAGGAATTCTTCAATCAGAGGGTGGTGAGGCCCTGGCACCATCTGATTTCCCAAAGAAGTTGTGGATGCCCATCCCTGGCCAGGCTGGATGGGGCTCTGAGCAGCCTGGTCTAGTGGAAGGTGTCCCTGCCCACAGCAGAGGGGTTGGAAATGGTCTAAAGTTCCTTTTAGCCCAGGCCATTCTGTGACTCCATACTTTCATCTGCAATTAGCACTTTTTTATCCTTCTCAAGCCATACATAGTGCTCCCAGCTCTTCAAAGGCCACCTGCCCATGCTCCCTTGGTTAGGTTTGATTCTTTCACCAGGACAGATGCAAACATTCACAGCCAGAAGCATCCTCCATCCATCCCTTCCCTGGCTTAAGCTTGACACTTGGCTTGTTTTCCCAAATTAAACTTTGCTGCTTTTTAGTGGCTCCTTCACTTCTTCCAAACAGTAGAATTTGGAGCCCTGAGGTCCAGACAGGAACCCATCTGCACATCACCAGGCTGCAAACATACAGCTGGTTTCTATTATTTACCAGTGTCAATAGCATGGAAGGGTGTTCTGAACCACAAAGTGAAGAGCTCCCACAGCAGCTGGGCAGTGCTGCATGGAAGCAGTAATGAGCATTACCATATATCTTGTTCTGAGGTTTGTGTACCTTGCACTGCTTTCAAGGCAGCCCTCCTGTCAAAAAACAGATTTGAGGAATCAATCTGTGCTGAAAGAGCCATTCAGAAGAGAGGAGTTAAATGCTGCACTGGGTTTCTGTAGTGCTGGGAATATTCTCAGGCACTGCTTCATATGACAGGTTAAAAAAGGTATTATTTAAAGTACAGTTGGTTAAAATTATGGAAATTCAGCACTATGAAATACCCTGAAGCCAATCCTATCCAAGGTTTTTCGTGAAAGCTTTTCACATAACACTGCCTTGGTGTCTTCAATAGCTGCTTTTAAACTGCCTGCAAACTGTGAACAAAGTGGAGACAGCATGTGAAAGCCCACACACTTCTTACTACAGAGGATTTCATGCCTTTTCTGTCAAAAGATAACTACTACTATGAGCAGTTCTGGACAAGAAACCACAGCCCTGAAGCAAGCAGTGGGATACCAGGAGAAGCTGAGTGTAATGTGTGGAGTGATCTCACTTTGTGACACCTCTCCAAAATGCTCCATGGGGAGTGTTAAAGGCCTCTGTGGTGCACAGGGGCTATTTCTGGTGCCTGGGAAGGTGCTCTCAGTATCCCCAGCATCCCTCAGAATCCCCTCCTGCAGTGACACCTCTCATTCACCAGCTGGGCTAGAGGAGTGTGAGCAATACAGACCCTTGCTGTGTGATGTGCCATATGCAAACAGGAATACAGCTTAAATGCAAAGGAAAAAAAAATGCTTAATTTGCCTAGAGCTTGTGTATGTGGGCTGAAAATATAGGAGCAAGCCAGTATGAAAACTCAGTGGCAGGTGTGTGCAGACTCCCCTGCCCTTAGAGCCAGGCAATGCACACTCAGGGCCACAAGCTCAGCACACAAAGCTCCTTCCAGCTGGACCAGCCCTGCTTCTGCCTTCCTGCTGCTGCTTATGCCAGGGTTTCCCTGGAGAGCTGCCCTGCAGAGCAGGAGGCAGAGCTGCCTGGCACATCTGATGTGTGGGGACAGCCAGACCCTGGCCCCATGGTTTTTTGTGACACACAATTTGTGCACCTCTGTGGTCAGTCTTTCCCACAGGGGAAAAGGAGATGATTTCCCACAGGAGATGGTTTTCCTTGTGTTTTCCTTGTGGGATGGAGCTCAGCCAAGGCACCACAAGGTTTGTGCTGCTCCTGCTCTGCACATTTCTCACCGTGGAAAGAGACATCATCAATGTTTAAAAAGAGATTGCTCTTTAGGAGAATGGGTAGTGGGAATTGCTTCTGTCCCTCCTCAGGCAGCAAATTGTTGCTGTGAGGAAGCCTCTTTGCAAAAGCAGAGTGCAGCTGAGAAACACCAAACAACTTGAAAGGCCAGAGGTGTCTCTGAAGGGCTTTTCCTACCTCTGCCAGCTCTGGGATTTGGACTGAAAACCCCAGCACTGACAAGCTGCTCTGCCCCAGTTTGCACTGCTTGGTCACGTTTGTGTTAAAACTGATTAATTTTAGAGCATGGTGATTCAAGGAAGAAGAGACTTTTAGCATTAATAACTACTACTTTAAGGAAAAGTCAGCTGAAATGTACTCTGGAATATCTCTTTGGTGTTTAATTTTTCTGAAACAAGGTGTGGAATTAGAATCCTTTACAAAATGCAAATGAGTTCACCTGGAGATAAAATAATTGCAAGTGTATTGAGAAAGATGGTGTAGACAGGATCTCCTAAATGGAAAGCTCTTCTTGATGAAGATTTTATATTGGACCAGGAAGGGAGACTTGGAGACCCAGACTAAAACAGCAACTAAATGCTAAATTGAAAAAAAAACCCATTCTTTTTGTAGATATAGGGTATAAATAGGAGACTTCCTGATATCTGATGTCTATATTTCAATTGGTGCTTCTTAGGTATCAGTGATCACTTTATATCTGCAGTATAGAGGAAAAATACAATTGAAAATGCCAAGAAATTATGTTCTAGATACTTTATTATTTTTAAAAGTAATTAGAAATCTATAGTTGGTCTGATTCAAGTCTGATAATGTGAATGCTGCTGGATATTTCCAGATAGGCTATGAATCTATATATGAAGCTATAGAAAGTTCATGCTTCTTCAGGGACAGTCTGGGTACATAGCACACATCCATCTTTACTTTTTCCTTCATTTAAGCACAAAAAACCCCACATTTCAGATCAATATACTTTCTTGCTTTCACGTAAAAGTCAGCTTCTGGTTCCTTTACTGTGTAACTTATCTAATATCTGATGAATGAGATATTTATAATTTTTGTCTCTTTTCCAACTGGTGACAGCTTCCAGCAGTCTGGTCCAGCCACTCAGACCCTGGATGCAGATAAAATTATGGCCACCAGATCTCCAGGCACATTCCCAGTGTCAGGCAGGCCCATGACCAAACCATGGCAGGGTGAGGGTCAGCTTGATATAACAGCCTAGTGTCTCATTAGAACTCCTATTTCCTGGTGTTGTCCAGGTTTGTATCTATTTTTAAGGCCACGCCTGCTGCTGCTTCCTGAGGAGAGTTGCTCTTCCAAAGAATAGTGGAAGGAATTGTTCCTTTTTCCAAAATTTCATTTTTCCTCTCTCATTAGCTTCATCTTTAGCACATTTCTTAGTGCATTTTATGACTTCATGGCCAGAAAGATCCCACAGCTGGGGAGGACCAGGAGCATCTCAGAAAAACTCCTTGGTTATGAATTCAGTCCTGGTGTCAGGAAGCAGTTAAAGAGGGGAAGAGCTGGTCCCTGATACCTCAATGGATAGTTCCTCTCTTTACTTTTTTAATTTTTTTTTTTGGTAAATCAGTGAGTTAATTTTCCATTTTTGATCCATATCCCAGGTAGTTACTGACTCTATCAAGGCATTTTGGCTTAATCTAACCAGACAGGCATCCTTTGGGTAATTTGTGGGAAATGCAGCCAAGGCTCAGTGATTAATTGTACTAAATGGAAAGCAAGCTGTAAACAAGTTTCCTTGGCTCCTGCTCTGCAATGAGCA
The DNA here is from genome assembly GCF_903797595.1 of Erithacus rubecula. Taxonomy (NCBI): domain Eukaryota; kingdom Metazoa; phylum Chordata; class Aves; order Passeriformes; family Muscicapidae; genus Erithacus; species Erithacus rubecula. The sequence goes on along the minus strand of NC_136689.1, from coordinate 7,266,180 downwards.
TCCCCAAATCTTTGAATTGGATTTTTTTTCTGGTAATTTTATATAAATTTAATATAATTTTAATAATTTGGTAACCACAGCTAAATTTTGGCAGCAATCTGCATTCTGACATCTGGATTTAGATTAGTATCACTGCTGGAACTTTCCAGCCAGAATGAGGAACAGTTCATGGACCAAGGAGGGTTTGCTCTGGGCCTTGAGGTGATGTTCCAAGGGTGGGTGAGATCCTGGCAGTTTTCATGTTTTTAATACCAGGTTCAAGCACTGCCCAAATCCAAATATTGGTGTAATGTGAGTTTTTTCCTCCTGCCATTAACATGCCTCTGGGCACTTTTTGCACTCAATGCAGTTTTCTCAGTGCCTATCATCAACCATTTGGATCCAGAGAGTGGTTTACTGTGGGTTTTTTTGGATTAGCAGGCTGGGAGTCTGAGGCTGCATGAATGTTAATGCCAGCATCTCAGATTTTGGCTTCAGGGCAGTAATTTTTAAACAGGAGGAAGAGGGAGGATCGAAGTTTTTGAGGCAGCTAAATTCAGAACTCAGGCAGAAGCTGGAGAAATAATCCCAGATCTCCAAGTAACTATTGGCATCATAGCACAAGGTGCTCTCTTATAATTCCTGTAGGTTTCCACCCTTGTTTTGTTGATCATCCTCAGGTTTTCTGCTTCTTCAGGTCAGACTCTTTCCAAAAAAAAATCCATATTTTTGCTTCCAAGTAATGGTAAGCTGCTTGGTTAGCTCTTCCCATAGTTAACAGCTTTGGAAAAATTTACCCACTTTGTAGTGGTTGAATTTCACTTTGGTCCCTGCTGAGGGGGTCCCTATTGTCCAAGTGTCCATGGGAGAGAGGGAACAGGAGGATGGAAAGCAGGCAGTGGGAGAAGCTCTGATCCATGATTTCCTACAGGAAAGAGATGGCAAGAGCCTCATGAAGCTCCACACTGCTCCTCAGGGAGGGGATTTTTTCCTCTCCCCCCTTCATCTCTTGACATGCAAACACAGCTTCCAAATCCCAGCCCAGCAGTGAATCCTGAATTCAATCCAGATGTTATGGCTGGCAGACACACCAGGGAGGGCAGTGCAGGTACCCAGGAGGCAGGAACAGGCTGCTCCATGGTCTGCACTTGAGCATTACTTGCTGGGATGAAATTGTGAGTTTAGTGGTTCCACTTTGTATAATTCAAGGAGATGTAAACACTTCAATGCTACCACAACAGCACCTGTGCTGTGATCTGTCTCCAGAACAAGACTTCAGCTTGTTTCCCACTGAAACCCAGCACCAGCCCAGAGCAGCAACGAAGACAAACTCAGCACTGAACTCTGAACTCAGAACCTTAGCTAAAACTTCCACAAACTCACTTAACCTCTCAAAACATTCTCCTAAGTAAATAACTTTCTGTGAGCCTGCTCAGTTATGGTCACTTTCTTTTCCACTCAGCCCAAAGGTGATGTCCTGAAGGTTCTTGCACAAGCAATGTCTACAGCTGTTTTACCTGCTGCAAAATGCTCTGCTCTGACTGCCCACACAGGGCTATTTTCTTCTCCCAGCACTTTTCCAGTTGGAATTCTAAAATGGCAGGAGATTTTTTTGCACCTATATCTCTGATATCTGGAAAATATCAAAGAAATTAAATAAACTAAATTTCTTCAAATTTCCTTTCTAAGATGTTTTGAAAATATGAGCCCAAGTGTTCAGGTCCCTCCAGGTTCTCTCTTTTGCTGCTTTTTGAAAATGTAAATACTGAACTCAGAACAACCCTCTAGTTCTCCTGTCACTGCTGCCCAGGCTTGGATGAGGAGCTCCTACCTCTCTAAGCAGTGAGGTGCCCCAACATTAGGACTCACTCACTCTGTGTCTGCTGTTCCTTTCTGAATTGTCAGTAGGACAAGGCTCCACCAGGGTGAGTGTCCAAGCTGGGATCACCCACTGACAAGTTATTTGCATCCCACAAAGCCACCACTCCCCTCCCTGGGATGGATTCACTGCCCTCATCTGTGTTTCAAGGGGCAAATCTTATCAATTTCCTTACAGCTTCCCTCTTTCTTCTGTCTACTGTCACTTTTTGCCATTTTTCACCACTTTAAAAGGCTTTGAGGATGAGTGAGTTCTAAAAGAATATGTGTAATAAAATGTGGAATGATGCCCCCAGAGCAGCCCATGGAGGAGGAGTGTGAGACCAGCCATGCTCAGAGCTCTTCTTGTTTTGGTGCTTTTTTTTCCAGCCAAACAGTGCTTCCCCCATGCAGACAAGCAACATAGCTACCATGCAAAAGTTGCCCTCAGAAGTACAAAAGGTCGCCTGATAAGTGAGTCAAAAGAGGACAATTCACATTCTGTAAGACTGCAGAACTTGCTGGAGCATCACTTCCAACTTCCAAAGCACAGGACAGAAAATATCCTGGAGGAGTGACCCTGCCCTATAATGAGACATCCCTGCTTGATGTCAGTGTGTGCTCCAGAGGCACAGAGTGCTGCCTGTGACCCTCGGGCAGCAGGAACTCACCCCTCCCATCATTATGGGGTGTTGCTGTGCCCTTTCCCTGCTGGTTGACTCAGAACAGGTCTGGGGCAGCAGCAAGGGGAGGTCACAGCTCTGTCAGTGCTGAGAGGAGCTCCCGGCTCTCCCTTCCTGGAAACTGAGCTGCAAATGCCAGCAGTGCTTTGTTCTTCTGCAATGCCAGTTCCACCCTCACCAGAAACTGCACTGAGAGCTCTTCCTCTCAGCCTTTCTTTCATCTCACACCTCCCATAAATCCTTTTGGAATCTGCAGCAGAGGGGAGCAGCAAAAAAACCAAGCTGGGATCACAGCCCTTCAGAGGGAAGGATTTTACAACAGGTAGTAAAAGATAAAGGGGATGGGGTGTGTGTGCACAGATCAAAGGCAAGATCCACACTGCCTGTCTGCTTGCCTTGGGCTGTATCTGCAATGCTTAAACTCGGGCTGGAGCCTGGGATTTTGTGGGATATCCACGTCTGGTTCAGCAGCAGTGGAAGGGAGCTCAGGGGAGCAGCCCAGGTCAATGGCCAGAGGTGAACAGCAGAGCCTCCAGGAACCTGCTGAAGAGCAAGTTGTGTCCAGAAACCCAGCACTTGAAGCTACATGTAAATATTTTATGCATTAACCTCATGGAAAGCGAGGAACAACCTCTCCCCTCTTTCAGCAGCATTCCCAAGCAAGTTCCCTCAGCAGCATCTCAGTGATGCTGGGCACCTCTGTGGGAATGGGGACAGGGATGAGCCAAGGCCAGGTGGGTCAGGGCTGGGGTGGGACCCACATGGAGCTGTGGACAGGCACAGGCAGGGCAGCAGCACCCCAACAGCACCAGAACAGCACCAGCCCAAAGGACAGGGCCATGCTTTCAGAACACAGCATGGCAGGTGGTCCTTGCCCAAGCCAGGCATCTTCTGCCTTCTTGCACTGCAGAATTGCTTGGGAATGACCTGACAATAACTCAGAAATGCAAAGTGTTGCCAATAGAGCAACACTTATCTGGGTGGTGACTTCTTGCTGTTTTCCTGAAGGATTTTGAAAAACTGTTTAAAACTTATAAGCAACAGGTATGTTTGGAAGCTCTGTTCCTACCCATGAGCCATGTGCATCCAAGTTTCACTTCTGGAGCGCATTCTCAAAAATTCAGCTAGCAAATCCAACATCCATTTCCACTGAACATTGAAGGGTTAAAAAGCAGTGGTTCTGGCATCTTTAGGGTGGGTGCTTTTGATGTGAAACTCTGCGTTAGAATTTCTGCCTGATGCTTTGTCTCCAGGGTTGAAAATACATGTAACTCTTCCAGTTGCCAGTGGTAAAGCTTTTGGTGTGTAACACCCTACTGCAAAAGACTGATTTCCTGTGGACAGGAGCCAGCACTTGAAATGGCATCAATATTTTTACCTTTGGACATTCATGTTCTTATTTATGACCAGTAGTCAAATAAACAGTGTTTCAACCTGCTAAAAAACATACTTTTCCGCATTTTCTGGTGATGTAGCTGTAGTTCTGCTATTGTGCACGGATTTTATGAACCAGCTCCAAGGAGGTATTGGGGTAGCAAGATACTGGCCTGAAGAAGAAAGTCCCACTGTGCTCTCTCTTATCTCACCAAATAAAAAGAAACCCACATAATTAATTCCTGAACTTTTCTCAGAACTGTGGTTTACATGATCTAAGTCTCATCTCAAATGAAGAGACACTTGTATTTCCCAGCCCCTCTTGCTAACAGGTTTGTGGAGTGCTTTTCACACCCGTGATCTGCTGGATTATCCTCAAGTGATAACCCCTGCTCACACACCTGGGTCCTGCCTCTTTGCAAAGCCCATTTTAACTGTCTCAAGTAGAAGCACCAAGCCACAAGGACAGCAAAGGGCTGCCAAAAACTCTTGCTGTCTGAGCAGATCTTCCTTCACCTCCAGGAGCAGTACCAGCCCCACACAGCTGCGAGCCAAGGTGCCCCACAGGAACATGGGGCTGCCTCCCTGGCAGTGCACGGGGGTGTTGGGCATCTCTTACCCCACAAGGCACGAGAGGAAGAGGAGCCTGAGCACAGAGCAGCAGAGTGGCAGCTGTCACCTCCCCAGGCAGATGAGGCAGGAGCTGCAGTGATGTGCTGCCACATCAGCCACAGCTGAACGTCACTGTCTGTCACCTCCACCCTCCCCATTCCCTTTAATCCTCAAACCACTGCCTTTCCCCCAAAATGCCAGTCAAATGAGTGACTGGAGAAGAGATGTTTGAGTTGTAGGCAAAACTCGTCGTTCTTCATTAGTGAGTTAGACACAAACGTGAAACACACCCACACATCACCAAACAACTTCCACACAACTCACACAGTTGGGGTTTTTTTGTCAAAGGAAGAAAAAGAAGAAGGGAAAAGAGGTTATTACATGCCTTACTACTTTAAATACTTGTGAGACATGTAGCTACAAGAATTCTCCTGATGATCCCTCAAGGCAGTAAGAAAAAGGAGACAATAACACTTTTCTCTATTAAAAAAAGTATAGAAATTTTTTTCATTAATTCCTACAACACTGTAAGTCAGAGTACAGACTACATCCCTGCCTCCCACGTGCAATCAGACACAGGAACAATACACTTCATTTAATTGCAGGAGAGGATATGAATGTGAAGAAATAAAGCTGTCTGTCACATTGCAGTCCAAATGAATGAAGCACCTGCAAGCTTTTCTGTCCTGCTAGTCCAAAGCTAAAGACCATTCCAAAAGGGTCAATGGTGCCCAGTGACAGGGTCAGAGGCAATGGGGGCAAATGAAAACACAGGTATTCCTCTGAACATCGAGAAATATGCTTTTGTTGAGGGTGTCTGAGCACCTGCACAGTTTGCCCAGGGCAGGTGTGGAGTCTCCATCCTTGGAGACACCCAAAAGTCATCTGAGCAGCCAGCTCTAGGTGGCCCTGCTTGAGCAGGAGGGTGAACCAGGTGACTTCCACTCAGCCTCACCCACCCTGTGAGCTCTTGCCTCCATTTCTTAACTCTGTCTGTAGCAGCCTCTGTCTATAACATCAACCCTTCATACATAATGGTTAATAAAATAGCACTCGTTCCTGAAGGATCAGAGGGATTACCAAAACACTCTGCTAATCTCCTCCAGGAAGAGCTCAATTTTATCTCCTCAAATCACATATAATAGATGCAATAGAAAAATTCAACAAGCTATCAGAATTTTCCTTGGGGAAAAGCAGTTTACCTCTGATTCACCTTTCCTTTTATTCTTGATCAGAGAGAGGCTTTAGTAATTCAGATTTTGCTGAGAGGGGTTTTTTTGTCCTTCACACATTCATTCAGTATTAATAACCAAAAGTAAAATAACCAAAAACCAGCTGAAATGGTGGATGCAGTGATCATTTCCACATCCCTGGAGGTTTTAAAGGCCAGGCTGGATGAAGCACAGTGGAAGAGTCCCTGCCAGTGGCAGATGATCCTTAAGGTCTCTTCCACCCCAAACCATCCTGTGATTCTAAAAAGAAATGCACAAGTGTTTTTATGTGTGTATGTTTTGTAGGAAAAGTGTTTGTTTGTGTTGATATTTTCCAGCATATGGGGGATGATTGTTGTGCTCAAAGAGAACATGTTTTCCTGGTATGTTTAAGTATGCAGTGCTGTATGCTTGGGAAAACTCAGAGCAATTAATCTGGAAAACTGCTGTGTGTATGTTCCCACATGTCCCCTGTGCTGTTCAGTTTGGAGGGCAAAGGACAAAAACAGGCTCCCATAGTCACCTGTGTCTATAAAGTCTCCTAAGGACATTTGTGCATACAAAAGATGCATCCTGGCCCCATATAACAAACAGTCATTCTTCACAAATAACATCACCCTAAAATGTGGATAATTCTGGTTTTCATGTCTTTTTGTTGAAGGCACACCCCATTCAGGACTCCAGCAAACAGAGCCAGGCTGGGTAGCTGTGAGGAGTAGGAGTGTTGGAGGGTGCAAAGTTGAATAAAGAAAGGAATCTGGAAATGTGCAGAGTTAATTCTACTGAGGATCTCAGAATTCAGGGCAATCACAAGAGGCAGAGGAAGGAGGCCAGTGGGTTTTACAAAATCACAGAATATGCTGAGTTGGAAGGGACCCACAAGGATCATCGAGTCCAGCTCTCAGCCTTGCTGAGAACCAACCCCAAGAGTCACACCACACGCCTGAGAGTATTGTCCAAACACTTCTTGGACTCTGTCAGGCTTGTGACACTGTGGTTTAGAGGGCTTTTATAGCAGCTGCACATGGCAAGCAAGAAATATATTTTCAACTTAAAAGGGACTGTAAGAAGCTGAGCATCCAAATGCTGAACATGAACATGCTGCTCATTTTGCACAGTATTGAAACATCTCACTGGAGGGGACCTGCTCAGCAAAAAAGTGCATTTCTCCTTTCCTTCCACTGTCAGCACTAAGGTTTGTGCTATCCAGGTTATTTAGCTACTTTACCATTCAAGTAACAATTTTTTAAAAGTCTCTAAGCATGCTGTCAACTCTCAGGACAACATCTGGGAACAAGAAAAGGGCTGTTGCTCTATTTCCCCCCTGCATGACAGATGTGCGGGAGAATCAGGACTTTTGGACAGCAAACTAATATGATTATGTAAAAGTTGATTTATTGCTTACTTTTTAGCTTTAATTACACATTTTAAGACTACTGTCTATGTATTTTTTGATTGGTGCCTCTATACTGTTCAGGTGCCTTGCACGAGCCCTTCAGGTACAGTGATAGGTGCTTGTCCAGAACTTCACTGCCCACCTTTATCTTGGCTCTTCTAATCTCAGTATTCTGTTTTTCAGTTCTTTTTTCTCCTGATTTAGCACAATTTATGTTTTAGTGGCTTTGAAGGGTTTCAACAAGCTGTAGAAAAGCACTTAAAAATGGCTCATTTTGTGTACCTGCTATAAACATTGATCTAAACTAAGAAATATACAGAAAAACAACATGTGAAGAAACAGCAAAACATACAGAGAAACAACTAGGCAGCAAAATATGGAGAAAAAATAGTTAAATATAGTTTGGCTGGTGCACACAATACAGACTACGGCCTGGACTTGTTCAGACATGTCACTGTGGCCCAAACTTGTCCAGTATCCTGCACAGCTGGCAGAAGGAAGCGAGCACCAGCCAGTGTCTGTGCGCTGCGGGTCTGAGCACACTCAGCTCACACCCTGCAGGACAGACCCATCTCTCCATGGCAGAGAGGAGGGGAGAGGGCAGACGGTGCTTCCTGCCCTGCTGGGAGGAGAGTCACTGTCCCTGCTGCTGCCAAGGCTGGCCCTGTGGCCAGCAGAGCTCTCTGTCTGTCGCCCGCAGCTCCGGCTGCCCCCGCTCCCGTCCTGGGGTGTCCTGGTTTGGAGGGCAGGTGTCTGCCAATAAAGGCAGAAGCTTCTCTTTGAAATGGAGAATGTAAACCCCCTCCTTCCAAATTATTATCATTTTGAAATTAAGGGGCTCTCAGGCAAAGATATGGGAATTAGGAATAACAGTTCTTTACTAGGAAAATTAAGATAGAAATGCAGTATTGCAAAGAACGATCCCAAACACTGCCAGAGTCAGAATCCAAGCTGGCACCCGTCAGTCAGTCAGGGTGGTGGCAGCAGTCCCATTCAATGGTGGCTGCATCCTCCTGCAGTGGCAGATGTGGTTCAGCTGCAGCAGTGCTCCTGGAGAAGGTGCAGTTTTCCTCTGAAGGTCCAGGGATGATGTGGAAAGGTCTAGCTTTCCTCTGGAATCCAGTGGAAAGAAGGTACCTTGGTGTCTAAAATCTAAGTTTTTATCTGGGTAGGAAAGACTTGTCTCCTCCCCTGGCTGGAGCATCTCCCAGTGGGATGATGTAATTTTATCAGTCATGCACTGGGACTGAATGGGCCAGCAGCAGATGATATCTCCTGGAGGGAGGATGGCTTGTGGAAAAGATAACAATTATTGCCCCAGCTGGTTTAAAGATGCCCCATTAGCAGATGGTATATGCCATGGAGATAAGGAATCACTGCCCCACCTTCAACAGATGATGACAGTTTTGAAGTGCCCAAGCCCACTCCAATTTCAGAGGGATACCAGTGCAGTGTGACTATTGAGCAAGGAATGGCAAATAACAGCAACACACTTATTGAGTGAAAGAAGAACTTTATTGGAAACCAACCCATATTTATAGGATGGTTCATGAATCTCAGACAGGACAGCAGTTCATTGGGTAATAGGAGAAAACATCCCTTGTCACATACATTACACACTGTCCCACGGTCAGCAGCAGGTGCTAATCTATGTTATTAATTCCTTTCTATCTGTAAGAAAGGTATCATCCTGGGAAAGAATTCTGGCTGGATCTGGGAAAGTCTCACAGTTTGGGAAAGAAGCTCAGAACCTGAGAAAAGGCCTGGCTGGAATTTGCCAAGGCCTTCAGCAGTGTCCACAGTGCAGCCCACCTGTGTTATCACCCCATTTGATCTGGGGTTTCATGACTCATTCAGTTTATCAGGTGATTATCTTCTCCATGGGCCCTTGAGGAGCAGCCCTGGCTCTGGGAGCACCACCAGGGCTCTACAGAGGGAAACAGGCTTCACCAGGAACTCCTCTCCATGGAAGAACTCCTCAGGGCATCTCCAAGGGCAAGAGGGGTGTGGATGCTGGTGAGAGTCAGGGAAAACAGCAGTTTGAGTTTTCCCAAACTACTCAAAGAAAAACAGAAGGGAAGAATTAATAACAAAATTTATCACCTGCTGCTGTGGACAAGGAGGAGTGTGTGAGGAATGTGATGTTTCGGTAAAAGCAAGTTTACAAGAGGTGTTGCCTTCCTTGGACCAATGACCTTTATTCTACCCTTGATTCTGCAAACCAGTCTATAAAAATGTGCCTAGTTCTGCAATAAATCACTTCTGCTTTCCGGATGAAGCCTGTGTTGCTGTAGGTTTTTTGCTGCGGATGAAGCCTGTGTTGCTGTAGGTTTTTTGCTGCTCCCTGGCCTTAAAATGACAGAAGGCATCCAGGAGAAGCTGAGTGGAATGGGAGCTGCTGCTCAGCTGGGGCTGCCAGACAGAAGGATGAGGAACAGGGCTCTGAAAGACAGCCCAGCCACTCCACACCCAGGCATGCCATGTCCACATCCAGGGCACCCTGAAGGCCAGATGACCAGGGAGGGGCAGGAGCTGCTGCCTTGCACCTCATGCTGAGGAATCCAGGACACAAGCCCTGCAGGACAGCACCTGTGGAATCACCAGGGGAAGGTTCTGCAGTGCACACACAGTGGGTGGGTACGTGATGTCTTGGAGATGTGTGAATGACAGTGGTGGAGAAGCAGATCTGATGAAGAGCAGCAGATTTGTTGTCAAATACATTTCATTTACAAGTTATTTGCTGTGTTCTGCACGCAAGCACTGGCCAATTTGATAGTTTCAAAAAGAATCCATCTGGTTTATGCTACTTACAGTGTTCTATAGGTGCCCTAAATGTTCATTGTAATAAGAAATAGCCCTGACACTCATTTTGGTTGGCAACTATTAACAGCTTAAAAAGTAGCCTGAGGGCTTTAATCAGAGCAACGTGCTCTGAAGTCCCCTGTAAGGCTGAGGTTTCTGCTGCAAAGCTGTAGGAAGCAGAGGAGTGTGACTGCATGCTGCATCACCTCTCCTTATCATCTACCCACCTCCTTTCTGAAAGTCTCAGAAAAACTTAATTACTTAATACCATGGGTTCTCCATTTCTTTTTTCATTCAAATTCCAGGTATTGAGTAACCCCTTGGGCCAGAAATTGTGCTTGCATTTCGCATCTGCTGTCTGTTTAATATTCACCCCAGTGCCACGATGGGCAGGTGGAAGGTCCAAGATGCACGGCAGGAGCATCCTGCCTGAATGCACCTGGAAACTTTGGCATCAGGTGAGCAGCTGAGGAGAGAAAAAACATCACAGAACTGCAGCTCCTGGGCAACTGTGCTAGAGGCTCCATATGCTCTGGTGCTCACATAAAGAGCCATTTGGCAACCCATCAAAATTATTCCTCCCCCTCCTCAAAGGCAGGTCTCCACTCAAACTGTGAAAATACGTGACCATGGGCTCTGCTTTTCCCCTCTAAAGTCTGCCTGACAGCAGCATAGGTAGCTTGTGGGGCAAGATATCAGGTTGTTAGCAGATCTAGAAGGTGATCATGTTAATTTTTGTCATGGTTTATGTGACACAGGCTCTTTTGGGTTGGAAACAACCCTGTTTGGTCCAGCTGTGCCATGCCAGGGAGGTGTTGCAGAGGCAGCACCCTGACCAATGTGTGAATGGTTTGCTGATAGCCAGAGCTCCAGAACAGCACTACAGGGGAGCAGTAAAAAAGTGGGGCATGCGATGGACCTTAGCAAGGTGAACCTGACCAGGCATAGTTTAAGCTTTGGGACTGCCCAGCCAGGTGTCTTGTGAAGAGCCAGGTGGTCCAAACATTGAATCAGGCAAGAAGAAGCAGATCTTGGAGTTTTGTGGCACCTCAGCTATTGGTTTGGCATCTTGAGCATAGAGACAAGGAGGTTTTCTTCACTAACAGAAATGCTAATTTTGAAAGGCTGCCCTCCTCTGTACCAGCAACTGGGGCTGGTGGGACCTGTCCTCAACCACAATTTGGAGATTGAAAGGCACAAGGAAGAAGCACTGACCTCAGGCTGCAGCCCTGAACTGATGAAAAATGCAATGTTTCAGTTCAACACCTGCACAGGCTCAGGACCTGATGAGCAGCAGGCAGTTTGGAATGGCACAGAGGTGTCCAGTGGGAAGGGACTGAACTTAGCAGAGTGGATATCTCAGCCACAGGGACTTTGTGTACTGTCCCAGGAGGGTAGCCAGGGCAAGAGAACTTTTTTCCTGCAATTAGAGCTGCAATGGAAGGAAGTGGCTGCCTGGCCACGTTTGGTCCCACCAGAAGCAAGGCAGGGACTAGAAGCAGGCTTAGGAACAGTTTTGCTGAGAATAGCTCCAGCAGAAAACGAAGGAAAGAGTATAGCTCCAGTTTTATTTTGCCCATCCTAGTTCCTATCAGAGAGCATTGTTGGGGCAGTGCCTGCTCCAGGGATGACCCCTGGAGCTGCTCCCAGCCCTGTCTGGTCCCATCCACCATCAGCAGTGAGGCTTCAGCACTGCAGCAGCTGCTGCTCCCACTGCTGAAATGGAGAGACAGAGAACAACAACAGAGCACTGGGGGATCCAGGGAAAGGGCCCATCTGCCTTGCTTTTCAGGATGATTAGGGACAGTATTTGACTTGGCTAGCCTGGGAAATGACACAGAATGGCAATGCTGAGGCTGACTGCCTGGCAGTGCCAAGTGGGAGGGGGGAGCAAAAAGACAACAAACTGAAATTGCAGCCTCCAGTGACCAGAATAAAACCCACAGCTGGACACAGCCCCTGAAATGCTGAGAAGTCCCATATGTTCAGCTCCTGCTGCACCCCATCACAGCCATGTCTCCCTCCTGCAGCCAGGGCCCCATCCTGCTGCTCCTGGACACGTGCCTTTCCCTCACACCTGCCTGAAATGCTCCCAACCAGCTTTCATCCTTGCTTCTTTGGAGAAGTGACCTTATTTTCTGTACTAACACCTTTCCCAGTCCCTAAGTCGTTAGCAATTATTGGGCAGTTTGAACCTCATATTGATTTCTTCTTCAATTTTTAATAGAGGCATTGCATGTTGTCAAGTTAGAGTTCATTATTGAGTGAATACTTTATATCACATCATCTTGTGCTGCAATCAAAGACATCAATGTGATTTATTTTAATTATATTCATTTCCTGTATTTTTTTTTTTTTATTCACCGAGTCCTTTATCAGCTCTTCCACTTTTTATTTTTTTTTGCCAAGGATCAATTTCAAGCTGTAAATCAGTAAGAGTATTTGTCTTAGAAATACATGGCTCTCCAAATTTGCCTTTTTAAAATACTGGCATAGCTCCAGCTCTCTTCCAGTCTTCTGCAGCTTCCTCAGCACCTCGGTGTAACTGAAAATAATGAGGTTTTAAAGAGCTCTTCGGCCACACGTTAAATTTGATGAAATGCTGGCAGTGTCGTGATTATCATGCCAGGATGTATCATAGTGGGGATGCTAATTTTGCCATGGATGTTTCACCCCACTGCTCTTACATGGAGCATTCATGGTGCCTGTTTAATTTTCACCAGGACTTTGCTGGAGTCCCAGGGGATGCTCAGCCAGTGATGGCAAAATAAGGGGTCCAAGAGTAAAACACTGTGAACAAAGCAGCTCAAACCACTGCCTTGCAAAAATCACTTTGACACTTTGTCAGTCACACCTCACCACTGCAATCACTGGAAGGAACAGCCATTAATTACTTTTGTCATGTGAAATTTCTTTAATTAGCTGCAACTTTACTTCCAGGAAACTCCCACGTTCAGCTGCTGCTGCCAGTCCAAAGGACACATCTCCCAGCAGTAATTTTTATGAGAAGCCCTGGAAAGTCACCAGGGGATGAAGTCATGTGTGGCTCACCTCTGGCTGTGTGGGGCTGTCCTGGAGTCACCTGCCTGGCCTGTCTGCACTGAGAAGAGAAACCAGCACCAGGGGTTGAAGGAGGAAGGTGTCATGTAATCCATTCTTTAATGACCTTTCCTTTCTTCCTGAAATAAAAGAAACCCAGAGCAGACTGCCTAGAGAGCTGCTGCTCCTTGAACCTTGCTCAGCATGGTGAGGAGACTCTCAGCAGCAGCTGGAATTCTGGAATTCAGCACATGCTGTCCTCGTTACCCAGCTCCCATACAGATGTTCATTGGGTTGTCAGGGCACTGAGAGGGAGCTAAATTAATTGTAAGTGGGAGCAGGTTAGTTAAATCTATTCTGGAAGTATTATATAGCCATTAAATTGCGTGCAAAACTCAATAATAATGGGTAATAATGTTCTTCCTAGGAATTAAATAGAAGTTCAATTTATAATGCTGCTTGGCATTCAAACCAGAGTGTTCCACCTTCCTGGTACATGATAAACATTTAGTAATTAATCCTCACAAAGCCTCAGTGAGGCAGATCTCTTCACACCACTGATTCTGGGTATAAATGGGAACAAGAAGGTACAAGATGCCTCCTTTGAAGCTGTGGTTGCCTGTGTCTTCAAACATGATTTGCATCTCTGGGAGCCCACTCAGCATCTGTGTTTGAATAATGAGAGGTTTGTAAAAAGCCTCAGAGCCTGGATCAGATGTCCAGGTCTCTTTGTGCCACTTCCCTGTGCTGATCACTGTGGCATGTTTCAGTATGATTCTACAGTGCAACCTCCAGAATAGTGATATTTTCCCTGCCTGGTCATATTACATTGCAGGAATGGTCTTCAGAAGAAAATCCCACTGTGTTAGGTCTCAAGTATGAGCTGCAGGAATTGGCCAGTACAAAAGCTGTTAATTTTGTCAAGATTTGAAAGAGCAAATCTTACCACCAACTGGAAGCTGGCTTTTTTTTTTTTTGTTTGTTTTTTTTCAGAAAATTATTGTATCAGATGTGACCTGTCAAATAAATGGGAGTATAATTTACACCAGGATGGTGGAATGGTCATGACTACAGGCAAATTAGAATTATCTAGTGTCCCTTTAAAATTATCTCCTGTCTCCCTGTCACTGCTTAAGAAACAGAGAGTGTAATGAAAGGGAGCTTCACCCCAGCATCAAACTAAACAAAAGTAAGGAATTTCCCACTGATTTCTGGTTTTTGTCTGCTTACAGTGGACATTAATTTGAGTTTGCAGTTGATTCCACAGCCTGCACAAGGACCCCACACAACAGAGATAAGAGAATCTGCAATACTCATCAAAGAGCAAATAAAAATGGGTGGACACAGCTGGGACAGACATGGTGCTGGGTGTGGAAATGCAGAACTCAGGTCCAACTTCCCAGGTAACCCATGCTTTAAAGTGTTTAAAGTGTCACTCTGGGAGCCTAAGAAGTCTCCTACTTTCAGGTACCACCAAACTTAGCTGAAGCTCTGGCTTGAACAAGGAAGCATTTCTTCCATTTTTTGGCTAAACAATCCTTGGCACAACAAAAAGCAGCAATTCCCAAGTGGAACAACTCAGCATCAGTGATGGACTGTCGAGATAAAGGAACACAGCCTTTGTATACTCAGTAAAAAAAGCAGCTCAAGAGTTTATTACAATTTTTGATACATCAGAGATGTCACTCATAATATTTTAAAATATGAAACGAAGAAAGAAAATGCTCTTTACTAGTTGTAAAGATTGGCCCACGGTTAGGGGGCAGGTCAGAGCCTCTTTCACAGGAGTTAGAAGATTACTCCCACCTCACCCATCATCTGCTTGAATTAATAAACATTAAAACTATGCTTTCACGAGACAAGACATGCCACATAAAAATCTGATTCATTTGAAATCACTGAAAAATTGTCCATTGCTTTCAATAAGGGCAGGGTTTTACCCAATATTTCTAACAGACTTTTATAAGATGGTGTTAGGGAAGATCTCAAGGGCTATTTCTTTTCTTGCCAAAAGGCAGGATCAGCTGTGTCAGTGCTGATGGATGTTAGTCTAACTGGTTGTGAAAGGGCTGCAACACTTTAATAGCACCTTGACCTCTGCTTCCATTTTCACCTGTCCAGAGACAGCAAAAGAAAAAGGGCTTTTAGTGCCAACTCTGCCACGATTTTTGACTGGTTTAAAGGACCAGTGACAATTTTAACATCTGATGTCTCACAACCTACTACAGATAGAAATTAATACTACCCAACCCCAGGGTGCTTTACCATCACTAATTGACATCTTTCCCTTTTATGTTTTCTTGAGATATCTGACATGAAATCAGGTCATTCTGATTTCCATCCTGTATTCCTTCCCACCGTTGTAGTTGTGGTCTGATTTCAGTGGCTGCCCCAGAACCAAGTTAAAAGTAATGCTTTCCTTTATCTGCAGACCTGTCAGTTCTTCAGCAGCACAGTATAAAGTGTGTAACTCTTAATACTAGGAGTGAAATGCCAACTACTGTAATTAAGTTGGCAATGTGGAAAGGAAGGGAGGCAACAGAGCAGTAACAACCATGCAGGATGGAGCCTTAGAGGGGTGGGAAGAGAAGGACAGGTGGGAAATAAATAAGAAAAATAAAAAAGAAATTTAAAAAAAAAGAAATATTTAAGTCTGGTCCTTGCAGAAGCAAAGCTCCATGGTTTGATTATGCTTTCAGAAAGAAATATCACCTGTCATTAACTGCCCTTTGCCTGCAACCCAGTGCTCATGGAAACAAAGTGGGGTTTTTGCTTGGGTTTCAAGTTCTGGATTGCACTCAGAAATAGTAAAACACAGCTCCTCATTGAAAGGCAACTCAAAATACATCCCCTGCATCCCCTGAAACTACAGGAAATCTGCCCACAGCTGCTCAAAATACATTTCTGTTTTACAGTGGGGAAAAAACAGGCACAAAGATTAGCATTTACAGCTGGTATTTCTGAACATAAAGGTCTGAGGCAGATGCTTACATGTAGCAGTCAGGTAATGAGAGGTGAGTTTCCCATGCATTCTCTCTCATTTCAGGGCACATCATGCATTAAGCTTTCACAAAAAGTTGGGGTTTTTGTTTTGTTTTATAAAGTCCTGCTACATAGAATCCAAAAGCAAACAGACACAATTTGCTATTCCCAAAGTATGTGAGAAAAAGCTTGGTCCTTGTAGTCTGTACTTAATCCTTACCAAGGGTTTTATTCCCCAAAAAACACACTTTGCAAGAACAGTCTTTACCAGTTACAAGACAAATCATGTTTTCAGCCAAGCCATAAAATCTGTAATCACCAAACCTCCTGATGTTGTGGGGTCCCAGCCTTGCACATGGGACACAAGTGATTAATGCTGGGAGGTACCAGCCAAACCAATGTTTCTTTGCAGTGGACTCCTCTGCACCTTTGGTGCCACCAAGCAGAGCATCACTGGGGAGGCAGGAGGAACACAGCAGGGCACTGGAGCAAGGATGCCAGGCTGATGGCAGGAGAAGCCCTTACATGCTACTTGCAGGAAAAATAGCAGCTAAAAGGCTGGGATGGAGAGCCTGCCTAGGGACTGGGACTGTTTCTGGGACATATGACCCATGGCGATGCATTTTTAGCATCATCTCAGTGTCTGTGGCTTTGAACTTCCTCAGGAATTTGGTCAGAATTGTTGACATTTAAAATCAGCTTTCTGGGGCAGCAGGAAAGCCTTTTCTGCTCACTGCTGTCTAAAGAATAGGTTCCTGAAGGCATTGTTGTAGTTTTTGTTGAAAGCAGTGTAGATGAGTGGATTAAAAAAGGAATTTGAATAGCCCAGCCATAGAAAAATGCTCTTCCAAATGGGTGGGATGTCACAGGAGCAGAGCGGGTTGATGAGCTCTGTGATGAAGAAGGGGATCCAGCAGAGCACGAAGACCCCGATGAGGATGCCCACCATGAGGGCAGCTTTCCTTTCCTTCTGCTCTCTCCACGTCTCTCCATCTGTCTGGAACGTAACTGTGGCGTGGCGGACAGTGAAGACCATCTGTGGCTGCTGGGCTGCTTCCTTTACCTGCCAAACACAAGCACAGGCTGCACCATAGGTACCCAGCCAGGTGATCCCACCCAGCAGGTACAGAGCCCAGCAGTGGGAGCCCAGGGGAAACACAGACCATCCATGTCACACTCTGACTGAGGGGAAGGAGGCTGTGTGACCTCTTCTGGGTGATGGAGACTATTTTAAGTGAGATTAGAAACTAGAGAGAGTACTGAGGGTACATGGGGTTGCTCACACAGCAGCACAATAAGATTACACCCCCACTTACAATCTGATCAGCAGAACAGGCACACACACACATGCTGTGCACAGAAGTCTGCTTACTTGCTCTAAACTCATTGAGTTTAAGAGTCCTCAGTAGGAGAGGGAAGAAAATTGGCACACATTTGCTTCCTCCCTGCAAGAAATCTTTCCAGTGCAGAGTCACCGTGCCTGGGATGAACTGACACGATGCAGTCATGATTAGGAAAGATTTCCAAGGACATTCTCTGCCTGAGCAAACTCACAGTGTCCCCAAAGACACAGCTGGTTGCCAGGGTATCGTCCCCAGCAGACACAGCAGCCCATCCATCCACTGTCCCCTTGCCTCCCCAGGGGAGGGACAGTGACCCCTTACTCATGCCAGTGAGCAGATTCAGCATTCCATGGGGGGACATCTGTGAGTCACTGCTCACCCACGTGGAGCTCAGGCCTTCAGTATGTCCCAAAGTTGCTTTAGCTGCACCTTGAGTGCTCACAGCTGCAGGCTTGGAAGGAGCCAACAGACTGGGTTTGCAAGCTTTGCAGTCAGCCTTGGAAGCTCCTAGGGATCGGCAGGAATGGATCTACAGGGCTTTGGTGGGTCACTGTTCACTTGCACACTTTTGTTATAAGTTTCCCCCACTTCTACAAAGGCTCGCCTGCTGCCAGGGCTTGCCCCCAGCAAAACACAACTAAGCTGACCTACCTCCAGTGCTTCTGGTGTAATGGGAGTGATGGAGTTGCTCTTGTGAGATCCGATCCGAAACTTGGCAGCCTTGTAGATCTTCCAGTACACAAAGAGCACCACGCAGAGGGGCAGGTAGAAGGCGCCAAAGGTGGAGAAGATGGTGTAGAAAGGCTCCCGGCTGACTTGGCACTCTTCACTGTCCTCTGAGTAAGTCTCTCCCCAGCCAAAGAGCTGCGGGGCCAGGGAGATGAAGGCGGACAGCGCCCAGGTGAGAGCGATCATGACGTTGGAGATGCGGCGCCGGGCGCGCAGCGTGTACTCCAGGTGGCGGGTGATGGACCAGTAGCGGTCCAGGGCGATGGCCGTGACGTTCCAGATGCTGGCCGTGCAGCACAGCACGTCGAAGGAGATCCACACCTGGCACAGCGAGCGGCCCAGCCGCCAGCGCCGCCCCGACAGCTCGTGCACCAGGCTGAGGGGCATGACCAGCGCTGCCACCATCACGTCAGAGACGGCCATGGAGGCCACCAGGTTGTGGGGCACCCGGTGGAAGCTGCGCACGCGGAGGATGGTGGCCAGGACCAGCCCGTTCCACAGGAACGTGGCCACCACCAGCATGGCCAACAGGGTGAGGACCAGCACGCTGAAGACGGAGAGATGGGCCTGGCCGCCCTCGGGGCCGGCGGAGGACCCGCTCCTGTTGCCGCTGTCCGGCGTCGTATCGGCGAGGCAGCTGAGGTTGGGCGGGCGCTCCATGCCGGAGCTGCGGGATGCTCCGGGATGATCGGGGTTGCTCCGGGATGCTCCGGGATGCTCGGGGCTGCTCCGGTCGGCTACAGGATGCTCCGGGATGCTGCGGCAGCGGGAGGCGCTGCGCTGCCCGCTCCAGGAACGGGAACGGGAGCGGGGAAAGCGCCGCCCTAGCGCGGGCACGGGGGGTCCCCGGCCGCCCCGAGCGCCGCCAGGCGCGGGGGGTCCCGGCTGGCGGCCGCCGGGGGCTTCATCCCCGGCTGGAAGAGCCGTGCGTCAGCCGCGGGTGACGGCAGCCCCCGGCCCGCCCCGGCGGCGAGAGGCGGCGGCTCCGCGGGCGCGGGGGGTGCGCGGCGGGAGCGGGCGAGGAGCGGCGGAGCGGGCGGCGCTGGCGGCGGCGGAGCGGCGGGAGCGGGCGGCGGAGCGGCGGGAGCGGGCGGAGGAGCGGCAGCCCCTGCGGAGGAGGCTGGCGGGGCCGGCGCGGGCAGGTGAGTCCCCGCCGAGCGCGGTGCGGGGCGGCAGCGGCCGGGAGGGAGGGAGAGGTGCTGCTTAGTCATGTCCGGGCGCGGGTCGGAACCGGCGCCGGGCCGAGCGGGAGGGCAGAGCCGCTGTTCCTGCCCGGTTCGTGCCGCCCCTGCCCGTCCCCAGTCCGCTGCCCATCCGCTGCGGGAATCAGCCCCGGCTTTGTCTCGGGGGCGTGTTCCGTGCCAGCCGCAGAAAGTTAGCATCCCTGTGAAATTGTCCCTGGGCTCCTCTAAAAATGTGTTAGTGAGGCGCCGCGGGAATTTCCTTGCTCCCAGATAGGCTCCAGTCTGCACCCAGGAAACCTGTTAGTAACCCTGGTTATTCTGTGTAGGGCAATGTGGCAGGGGGTAATTTCGTTGTGAAGTTCTATGCTGGCATTTCCTAACTTGTTAGCAATTGTCGGGCCTTTTAGTAGAAAAAAATCATTCACTTGACTGGTCTTATTAATTGTCTATTTAATAATATTAGCCATTAATGAAATGCTTGAGCATTTCCCTGGTTTTAGCACACTAATTGTGATAAGCAGTGGGATTCTGGGCTTCATAGCAGGAGTTGGACTCTAACCCCACCGAGCAGGATTCCCTGTGCCCCAGCTCCATGCAGGGATGCCAGCCAGCTCCAGCCCACAAGCCTTGGATGAATCCAGGCAGGGCTGCACAGGTGCTGGCACTCTGCTTCTCCAGGGATAACAGGTCCAAAGAGCTCTTGGGTCAGACTTGTGAGGGGAGAAGCTGACAGGCACGAACGTGGGGCTCACAGTTTGCATCTCCTGGGGGAGAAGGGAGGGAGGAAGGGCATCTGTGGTAAGATCAGGTGACAATGGCATGTGCTGGTGAGCTGCAGTTTGAGAGAGTTGGGGAGAGACACAGAGATGTTCAGGGAGTACCCCATGCTCATGGTATATGGAGAGTAAAGCCAAACTGCTGCTTCCTCCTGCCTCTCCTGAATCTCTCTGGAATTTTTAATGAAAACAGCAAGTAACAATAACAAAAGGCAATGAACAAGATGTTTTCCATTGCTGCTGCTTGTTCCTCCGTGCTACCAAGGGAAATGCAAAGCAGCATATCCAAAACAGGTCCGGCACCTTGTTTTGGTGGGACAAGATCTTCCTTGTATGAATTCATTCAGTGCTGTGCTACTCATTCTCAGAACCAGGGATCCTATTGTAGTACTGGAGCAAAGGCAACCTTAGAGACTATATCATTCTTTTGGAAATAAACTGCCATCTTATGGGGGGAGAAATTATTATTTTATCTTTTATACACAGGAATACTGACAGTTTTGGAATGAGTAGGTTTTTTACTTATAACTCAAAGGACAAATGGTGTTTGCAGCCTTTCATAAAGCCTCTTGATTTAAAATTCCTGGTTTGTAAGGTGCAAAACATCCTTGACTGTCATTATATTGATCAAAACACTTAGCAGCTTCAAGGCTGAGAGCTTTTTGTTGCGTGGGTTCTTCCCAGAAAAACCTATGACCCAGAATTAATAGAATCAACCACAAAATATAAAACGTGCTCCTGAAAATAGATTACTATTTTTTGCTTCAGGAACAAATAGACAAAAGTTACATTTAAAGGGAAATGAAAATAAAATTAATTAAATCTAAAGAAGCAAAATTAGATCATATTCTCATGAAAAATCATTGATACTTTCATTACCTTAACTTACTCAACTTTAAAAAATATATATTGGCAGATGTTGGAGCTGGACGGGTCACTTGAGAAGTAAAGGGAAATACAGAATGTAGACAAATATATGTATGTTTATGTGTGTGTCTATATGTATGTACATGGAAATGCAAAGATCTGCACCGGGGATGGAACAGACCTATACAAGAGTACAGGCTGGGGACTGACTGGGAAGACAACCGTATTGAGAGGAGAACCTGATGAGTCTCTTGGACAGGCTCCTGGAGCAGGAGCATCCTGGCCTCTGTGAGCAAGATTGTGTCCAAGGTTTGGAGTTATAATTATTTCCCTCTGTCCAACAAACCTTGGAATTTTCTGTCCAGTTTGGGGCTCCTCACTGGGGGAAGTCCAGCCAGAGGTAATCAAGGTGATGAAGAGACCCGTGCATGGTGTATAAAGACAGGAAGAACTGAATTTATCACTCCTAAAAAGAGAAGTTTAAGGTGAAAATCTTACTGCTGTCCCCAGTTACCTCAGGGGCGGGTGTAGAAAGGGTAAAAGCAAACTCTCCCTAGAGGTGCAGAGTGATTGGATGGGATGCAATGAGTGAGAATCACAACATGAGCTGCTGACTTTGGGGGGTTGTTTGGTGAGGAGCTCAGCATGAGCTGGCAATGTGCACTGGCAGCCCAGAGAGCCACTGTCCTGGGCTGCAGCACAAGCAGCATGACCAGCAGCTGCAGGGAGGGAATCTGCCCCTCTCCAGTTGTGTGGAGCACCTGCAGTGCTGCATCCAGCTCTGGGGGCCCCAGCATAACAAGGACTTGGAGCTGTTGGAGGAGTCCAGGAGGGTCATGAAGATGATCCAGGCACTGGAGCACCTTTGCTGTGAAGACAGGCTGGGAGAGGTAGGGTTGTTCAGCCTAGAGAAGAGAAATCTCTGGGGAGACCACATAGCACCTTGCAGTACCTAAAGGGGCTACAAGAGAGCTGGAGAGGAACGTTTTAAAAGGCATGGAATGATAGAACAAGAGGTGAGAGCATTAGGGTGATGGAAGGTAAGTTTAGATTGGGTTAGGCTAGCATTAAATTGGAAGAATTTCTTTCCTGTGAGGGTGATGAGACGCTGGAACAGGTTGTTCAGAGAAGCTGTGGATGCCCCATCCCTGAAAGTGTTCAAGGACAGGCTGGATGGGGCTTGGTCTAGTGGAAAGTGTCCCTGCCCATGGCAGAGTGGTTGGAACTAGATGATGTCTCAGGTTCCTTTTGCCTAAACCATTCTGTGATTATACATTCCAATTAGAAATTAAGAAATAAATATTCACCTGGAGAGTGGTCTGAAATCAGTTAAAGTGGCTGTGAAATCTCCATCCTTAGTGATGTCCAATATTCAGCTGGACATCACTGTGAATGACCTGATCTGACTTTAAATTTTCCCTTATTCAATGAGAGTTAGACCCAGGGATCTCCAGAGCTCCCTTCCAGCCTGCACCATTCCACAATTCTGATTCTGCATTCTTTGTGTGCATTGGCTGAATGCACCAGATTACAGAGGTGACTAAATACTGTTATTTTTAAGGAGAAAATGCTGTTTACACACATTAATAAGCTCATTCATATTTTCAGAACTGTTGATATTAAATGAGCAGAAGGCTGGGATCTTTAGTGAGTGGACAATGCTTGTGGAATGATCACATCTGTGAAAGTCTCTGAGGAAAAGATCTATGTTACAAAGTCAAGACTATCTCACATCTTTGGTGATGGAGCCAGAGGAATTAAAAGTGACAGGGCTTCTCTGGCTTTAGCAGCATCCCCTCCAGTAAAGACATTAAATAAAACTTGCTACTAAATGCCATTTACTGGAGGTACCTTCCAATTCAAAATATGTATCTGATGGTTGGAGGGTATGAGAGAATTCTCAATGTAATCAGTGCCACTGCCTAGATGCACATCCAAGCATTATCTACTCCTGGGAAAAGGGAGAATGGATTTATATTGTCAGTCTCTATGGAGATCTTTTGAACCTCTGCCCTTATAACTGGCAGAAGAGGGAGAGGAGAAAGCTCAGGAGGAGTTTTTGCTGGGCATGCTCAATGAATCAGTGAGAATTTCAGTCTCCAGGGTAGGTGGAGCTGCTAGGTTATACAAGGATTAAAGGAACACATATTTTTGCTATGTGTATGCACCACTACTGAAAGCTGTGCTCAGTTGCCAGCCAGACTGCTCAGTAAGTGTGCATCCTGTCACAATTTCTAAACCTCAGGTATTCATCATTTGAATTTCATTTAACTTTCAATAAGCCTCAGTCCAGCTTCACACCCCATCCACCTATGCTTTTTGAACACACCTGCAGACCACCCACTCCTCTCCTATTGCAAAATGGTCAAACATGACCACAGTGAAAATGCACAGACTGTGAAGTTGCTCTCACACCATCAGAGCCCATCCTCAGTTCTGATGTCTCTCTAGCCTTCTGAAACCAAGATCATAGAATCAAACAATGGTTTGGGTTGGAAGGGACGTTAAAAGTCATTTAGTTCCAACCAAGGTGATCAAGGTTCAAAGCATCAAAACTCAGACTATAAGCTTGGATCATGATGCTTCATAGCTCATGTAAGCATTTCCACAGCTGGCTGCTCTGGGTACTTCTCTCTCTGGTTTCTGGTGTTGCAGCTGGTTAATAATCACATATTTACTGGAGCTTCTACTTACTTGAGGTTTTCTTACATGCCAGCCAAGGGCCACAGTTAGAGTCAGCCTTTCTCTCTCAGTAACTTGTAATTACTTACTTCAAAGTGGAACAATTCTCTGACTGAGAAGCAGAGATTAATCCTGTTGAGTGTTACCAGGAGACTCAGTAGGATTGTGGGAGTACCTTGGAGCAAGAACAAGGGGGACCTGAGTGCCCCACACCCCCACAGTGTCCCACTGAGTGACCTGTTTACCAAATTGGGTTCTCTTGGTTTGCATGCTTATAAAGAACTTTGAAAAGTCTTTCTGTCTTGGGAAAGAAATTAAAATAATTAGTTGCAATCCTGTTGGCTTTTTATTTGTATGACTGGAAAACTATTCCTCAGGCAGGTCTAATCCAGTGTAGAGCATGTAAGCTTTCCTTTAGGAAGCCAGCAACTGCCATCCCATGAAGCCACTGGCTGCCCTCCCAAAAAAAGTGCACCTCATGGATTGAAATAAGAACAATTTAATAATTGAATCAGTAATAATGATACTACTAATGAAAAAAAAGAGGAAGAGGGGAATGAAATCCAAGAGACACATGAGATGCACAACATAATTGCTCAACACCTGCTGATGGATGCCCAGCCCATCCCTGAGCAGCAATCAGTGCCCTCAGCCCACTCCCTCTGGGTTATGCACTGGTTCTGTGGTGGGGAATATCCCTCTGGCCACTGGGGACAGCTGTCCTGGCCATGCTCCCTCCCAGCTCCTTGTGTTTGATGGCAGAGCATGGGAAGCTGAGAAGTTCTTGACTTAGGGTAAGCACTGCTTAGCAACAACTAAAACATCAGTGTGTTACCAACATTATTCTCATCCAAAATTCAAAACACAGCCCTGTAGCAGCTACTAGAAAGAAAATTATTGTGTCGAGTCAAAAGCAGGACAATGATTTCAGTGACATAACTAAGGTGTTTAATTCTGCAACAGGAGCAAAGCAGAACAAGAACAAAAGCTGTTCAACAGAGCAGCCTCTTGCCTTGCCTAGAGCACGGTCCTCTCTTATGTAAAGTCAGTGGTGTCAGTGCTTGTGTCTTTCCAATTGGCCACAATTCTTTTGGCCTGAAGGCAGGATGGACTCTGGTACCTTGCACTGCTGTGTATGTCTCAGTAAATGGACTGCCAGGAGTGCTTCTCTGTCTTCTGCCCAACATGAATTAACTCCTGCTGGAATTAAACCCTTTGTTCTTGCATAGTGAAAAACATGTTTGTGGTCAGAGGGCCAGCTGGAATGTAACTTAATAAAGTCTGAGGGCAACTCCCACATCATTCACTGCTGCAGTTAAAGTTCCATTCTGGGTAAAGAAATTAAATGTAAATAATTTTATTTCTTCTTTCATACCTTAAGGGGCAACATTAATCATCTGTGTAATTTTAGGGGAGCCAGCAGAGTTATGCTATTGGCTTTTAGTCAAAGGTGCTTTGCAGTGAGCAGTTATGACAGTAATGCAATAACTTGGAGCCTGCCTCGGGGGGCCCTGCCCTCATATGGCATCTGCAGCTTTCATTTATTACTCTGATGGCAGCAAATACTTCACACGTACACACACCAGCACCTGTGATCTCTGTTACCCGTGGTCAGTCCCTGAGAAGTAAGTCTCTCTTGACTCTGGTGGACTTGGTATCACAGGTGACTTACAAACTAGAAAATTATCCATATTTCTGATTTATAAAAAAAGAAAAAAAGTTTAAAAATACCAAAATATATTATGCTTCTGGGAGTACAGGGTATCCTGCAGTTCTGGGAATCATCTAGAATAGCAGGGCCACAGAAAAATAAGAAACTGTGTGTGGGCAGACTAGGTAAATCTAACTTAATATATGAGCTTTGGCAATCAAAGCTGCCAATGCAAGCTGTCAGGACTATGCCAGGGAGACAGATGGCACAATGACAGCAAATGGATGGGTCTCTAAAACTCAATTACCATTTCAGTTCAGACCCTTTTTCCGTATGCCAAGTTGTGGAAGAGGTTTGTTTATCTTGAGCTTTATGCAATGTGACAGATAATTTGCATAGGTGTGAAGCTATAGGGAAGGCTGTTATAGTGTGAGGCTGAACATGAGTTTTTCTGTTGTGTGGTGTTTTCCAGCTTACCTTTCTGCTTCCTTGCAGGTGGCAGGTTTCTGAACCTTTATTTACATAAATCCATCCATAGTCTGGAAATGTTCTTTCGAGCTAAGAGACAAATGTTTTATGATCTGTTTACCACATTAAGAACAGAATCATCTCAGCTGTTTTCTGAGCCAGAAGTTCTTCAACTTTTTCATATACCTACTTCCATCTCTGTTACATTCCCTTTGACTCCTTGTCAATGTGCTTCCATGCCCACTGGGCAACCCACTTCCATTGGCTGGAGCAGTTATTTCCAAACCTCTGGTCCCTTTAACATTCAGGACTAGTTGTGTTATTGTAACTAGTTGGTAATAGGTGCAAAAATTAAACCACTCATGCCATCCTCAAGGGATGTCTTTTCTTCCACTCCAACAGCCTGATTTCCTTATGGGCCTTTGGCTGCTGCCTCCCTCCCTGGAGATCTCTGAACAGCCACATCCTACCTGCCAAAGGAAGCAGTGGCATGGTTGTGCAGCTTTCTCAGCTAGGGTACCACCTGAGTGTCTCAGATTCATATTCACATTGCACTTCCTTCCAGCTGTGGGATCTTTTCTTCCCCCTGATTATTCAGTGTAGCTGGATGTTTCCCTGCCCCAGGTCATGCAGGTCAGCAGAATGGGTCTTAATTTAAGTAAGGTAAATTCCCAGTATTTTTAAGCCATACAACATGGCAGGTCATTAGAGAAAATACAAAAACTGCGTAATTTTGCTTATTTATATTCCATATCTGTGTTACTGTGTGAGTGAGAGGTTCATACAAATAAGAGGAACTATTTACAAGTTAGAAAAAGTCAAATGGTAGGTTGTGACCACACACCTTCTGTCTGCAGCTAAAATGAGTCTGCTCCCATGTCTTTGCAAGAAAGTACTTGGAAGAGAGAGAGTCTCCTGTAGGCTGATAAAGAGCTTGAATCATGGGCATTACAGCAAATTTTCCCAGCTATTTGAACAAAGACAGTTATTTTTAATGGTCCCCAAACATAATTTCTCTCATAGAATTTGATAGTATCATGTCAGAAATACCTTGTTTTGGTCCCTTCTACATAGCAAGCACCTGATCAAGCAGTCTACTTGCTACTGCTATAAAATTTTCTGAACCCATGGGATGGAAGTGGTTGTATAAATGTGTCTAAATGTCTTTCTGTTTTTCACAAGGTTTTTTATTAGTAGCATCATTATTTTTAACAACCAGTATTCACTGCTATAACAGCAAAATGTTGCCAGACCTTTCTTAATTGTCTAGCACTGCATTTTATTAAAAACAGCAGATTTTTTTTTCCAGGCTGCTGATCTGTGAGTCAAAGCTGGCAGTTTGTAGCTCAGAGGTGGTGGCCCAGTGGTGTGTGAGCTGGTGGCTCCTCTAAGCTCATCTAAGTTAATTTTTCCAGCTCTTTTCTGTTTTTTTTCTGCTTTCAGATTTTGACCGAAGTTTTTTTTCTGATTTATCAGGATTTTAATGTAAATTTAGTAAAAAATTTTCCATGTTGACACTATTGAATTATTCAGGGTCTGATATGAACACACTTAATGAGGTATCTCATTAAAGTAATCTGCACAGAAGGTGGCTTACATAATTAAAATCTGAATCTCATTTTGGAAATAAAGAAATCACTGGCTTTTAAAAGGACTCCTCATCTGACCTGATACAACTTCAGAACTTTCTGGGCAGTCTCTCAGTGTCCTTCCTCCTCTCCACATTTCAGCATCTTCACTGTATGCTCCTGTCTCTCCACTCTTCTCTGTTTTCCTGAGCACTAAAGCAGTTAATATAGGTAGTTTTTACTACATCTCCACTAGCAACTGACTTGGCTAGGGTTATAAATGCAAACTGCATAACCACAACCAAGAATTCACTAGAATCAAGCCCCACCAAGATTTTCATGTTTTAAAGCCTCCCATCCAACACTCACACATACAACATCTCCTGTCCCTTGTCTGACTCCCAGCAGTAGTCTGAGTCTTGCAGAGCTGCCCACACAGACATGTGCTTCCCATCCCTTCAGTTTTGGGATCACTCCAGCCAGTCTGGCTGTGAGTGCTCAGTCCTTCTCCTGCCATCATCCTTTCTGCAGTACAGCCACATCTTGGTGGGAGGCAGTAAGTGGAGACCTGGGCTTGACACGTTATGAGGAAGTTGCACAAAGACAAATGGTTTCTCCACATTGCCTGTTCTTCATTTCAAGGAGGTTTTCTGATTTCATGACATCTGTGACTGTAAGGAACCATAAATCCTGACATCCTTGTCCCAGGTAATCCTTCCTGCCCTGTGAGAGGCCTGCCCAATTAAACACCACATTACAGCTTCACATTGATGACAAGTGTTCCAAAAGAGCACCACAGGCCAAGGAGAATCACAGCAGCTTCCTAAGGGTGCATCTTGCTAACAGTTACCAATAAAAAACCAGCTGGACTGTGCTGCAGAGGTGAGGTTTACTGTACAGACTGAGGCTGTGCAAACAGAGTTAGCCATCCATATGCCTAGCATTTATTGTACAAATTTATGGCAGCTGCTTTCTCTGAATGTCAGTGAAATAGGTGAGGAGATAGATTTTCTGAAGCAATCTATGGCTCTAGATGAATCTCTCCCATTCATTCCATGGAGAATTATTATTCTGAAATGCAATAAGATTTTTTTTTCTGTATTAAACTGAGATGTCTAAAATGTAGATATCTAAATCCTGTGGACTGCTTAGTAAATCTCAGAAAGACATCCCTATCTGAAACAAGCTTTCTTTTCTTTATCTGAATAATAATACTCCCCTACCATCTTTTATATCCTTTATCATTTCAAGTGAAGAGTGACATGCTTTTGCTGTACAAAAGCAAGACCACTCTCCTAGGTATGTTCAGTAAGCAATCAAGGCAGCCTACTATGAGAAATTACCCTCCACAAATTTAGATACAGTAAATGATGACATATATCCTTCCAATCTTGTTGGCTTAGAATGCAAAGGGAGTTAGACCCATCTCTCTGCATCTCTCTTTTCCTTTCTTTGCACTGAGTCAGAGCAGGGGTCTGCACACAGCACCAGAGAGGGTATGTAACCTTCTGATATTTACCTACTGGATTATTTATGACTGTGTGTGTTGGCTCCTAGCACACAGGAGAATCACGTGGTAGCTGAGCCCTTCTGGGGAGAGCAGATCTTCTCATGGCCTGTGATGGACCTAAATATTTGCATTGATTAGATCCCACTTTGAGGCTGTTATCTTTTCATCATTATGAGCACTGTGTGAATCATAAATTATGAGCATGTACTATCAAGCACAGGATGTGCAGGGCACTACAGCTTGATAGTGGGCATGTCAGCCTTTGGAATGTGGCCAGTGGATCCTTTTTAAGTTGGACTTATTTCAGGAACCCATCTTCATTGATGACTGTTTCATTTCAAGTATGTGCTTTAGTCCCATAAAATGAGCAGGTTTAAGATATGCTTAAAGCTAAGATGGGGATTTTGAAGTATCCCTGACTCAGAGGCAAAGCATGGGAAGATTGTCACAAAATTTTAAGACAAACAGATTAGATTGTAGAGAAATGTAACTAAAGGGAAATCCCTTCTCTTTTAGGAAAAAAGTGTAGAAATGTATCCAGTTCTCTGAATGTAGACAACACTAAGGAAAATAATATAATACACATTTAGAGTGAATTAAATCAATTGACAGCTATCCAGCCACAGAGAAAAATAATGTAATTGTATTTGAGCAGCAAAATGGTTCTGCCTAATAGTTAAACATCAGTGAGCTCCACTGTGTCCAATAAAATGCAGATCTCATTATCTGTTTGTTATGTGCATCAAGAGATAACTGTTCAAGTTGAAAAGTACAAAAATTTGATTTAATTCAGTGACATTTTGGATACAAGAGGGTCAGGTTGGTCCTCTAACAAATAACAGCTTGGGGCATATGGAAAGGAGTGTAATTGAAGATAAGGCTCTAGCAAGATGAGTGGAAAATGTAATAAGAGTTCAAGGATACATTAAACAAATGCACCCTGGCCCTCACACAGTAATCACCTCCATGTGCCATAAGGCAAACAGCAAATGTAATTGACTCCCTGAAGGAAGATCATTACAGCTTTGGTGCTTGCTGCCTCACACCACGATTTCTTCTTCCATTGCAACACTGAGAATTCAGATGTGGGAAGTCCTGGGATCCTGAGGCTGCTCTAAATTATGTAGGGAATAGAGCCAGCTCTAAATAAACCCAGAGACCTTTTTGGTGGCTTCTTCAAAGATTGAGCAGGTATCTGTGAGCATCTGCCACAGTGTCAAAGATTTAAAATGACCAACATTGACATGAATGTGGAGATGCCTCAGTGATGAAGGAGGAGCATGGTCCTTAAGCAAACAGGAGAAGTAACAGGTTTGGCTGTAATAGGCCAAAACAAAAAGAAACCACTTCTTTCTAGCCAGATTCAATATGATCACAGTTTCTTGCATGTGGTATGGCACTTGTATTGTTTTCCCAATTCCTGGGCATTTTAAACCATATGTGACTGGGCTGTAGACGTATCAGGGATATGGTAGAAGTGAAAGACCTCACCTGACACTGAGTAAGGAGCCTCATTGTGAACTTAAACCTTCCTTGGCCTCAGCCAGTTCACAGAGGAGTCAGACCAGGAGACATAAATGGATTGCAGGCTTTCCTGGTTCAGAGATCCATCTTCTATTGTGGGAGCTCTAGCATATCACAGAGCATGGCTTTCCACTGACCAAAACATTTGGGGACTTACAGAGTATTTCCCTGAAAGCTTCCTGTAAGCCAAAAAAAAGAGAATTAGGGCCAGAACTGGCCTAAGAGTAAAAACAGCTTACCTGCATTTAGTCACCTTAGTCTCTAATGAAAAAATCCTGACAGTGACACCTGTTTGTCTGAATCTCAATTCCTGCTTAGTATTCAATGGTTGAAATCGGTAAACAACTAGACATACTCTAGATACCAAATCAATAACTTTTTTTTTTTTCATACAAGAGTGGCAGACTACTTAAATAGCAAATATCTCATTTCATATTTCTTGCATGGCATACTCAATCTGTAATTAATTAAGATGGTTCCATGGTCCTGTTAAGATTGTTCAGTTCAGAGCAGCAGTGGATTCATCTCTTGATGTCTTTGGATTAGGACTCAATATTACCTTAGCTCAGAGAAGGAGTATTTGGGCTGAAATTTAAGAGCAAATTATAAGAAAAACTGACTGGAAGACCTACTGGTTTCTTCTGGTTGTTATAAGAATGCTGTCAGAACACATTTTTCAAGAATGTCAGTGTAAATTCTTCATTTCATTTGAAAATATGTGAGAAATAGAAATCAGATTCCTCCTACGGAAAAAGAAAGTGGAAATTCAATCAACAGCAATAACTAGTTGTCTGCGTAGTGCAGTCACATCCATGTAAGCACAGAGAGCTTCCCAAAGCTGCAGCCACAAACAGCTTCTCTGTTTGTCCCCTGTCTCAGGCAGTTAACTTTGTCTACCTGTGTCTGCATTTAGGATGTTCAGGCACATGTCTTTCAGCCACCCTGAAAATGCTTCTCTAAGCAGCAGCATTTGGGAAGGCCACAAAGCAGAAATGTGCTCCCAGGCTGGAGCTGCTTTTAGGGACAAACGATGGAATGATCAATTCTGCTCCCAGTGCTCCATGTGGAAGGTTTATCCATGTGGCCTTCTGGCCTTACACCTGGTAAGATGGAGGAACTGCTCTAAAGATGATGCAGTTGCTGTGAAAATACATCAGCAATGAAGTATTTTTCCACAGGTTTTAGCACTAAGACCCCGTGGTTACATATGAATTTCCCTGGTGGCACAGGTGGGCTCATGTAGCTGCTGCCCTCTGTCTCTGCTCCAGAACAGGAACCCTGAGTCACTGCCTGCCCCAAGCCACACTGGGGTCACTGGGTGAGGAGAACCTGTGTAAAACCAGCACTTTTAATAGACTGTTCCCAGAAAGATCAGCACAGGTCACCCTGAGACACTGGAGCTTCTGTGTGAGCACAGTGATGCATCCTGAGGCAAGTCTGTCCACTCCTCTTTCTGGATGAGTAAAGGAAGTATTTAACTACCTGGGCAACATACAGAAAGAGAGCAATGTGATGTCAATGTGTGTGTCAATGTTTTGTCAGTACAAATTTAGGTTTTTCACTCTACTCAAAAGCACAAAGCCATAAATGAATACTGGAGATCATCTCAGAGCAGTACCCAGGCTCACTCTTCACAATGTTCTATATTATGCTCTGCAATGCCATCAAATTTGGTTGCCTTTTTCTGCATGTATGCATTAATAATGTTAAAATCAATACCAGTGTTAATGTTATTTGAACAATATAAAAAGGATTTGGCACAAATATTGCCAAATTTGTTCATTTCTAGAAAAATTAATTTTGGTTACTTAGTGTTTCATTAACCTTTTTTCAAACCTACATGAATGAAAGCCCAGGCTCAAAGGAAAATTTGCATTCTCTATTGTTTTTCTGATACTAATTTACCCCAATGGAAAGCCTGTAAATTATGCAAATCTTGACAAGCTACAAAGAAGGGCTACAGGGATAATTACCCACCATATTTCACAAACATTTTTTTTTTGAAACTCAGAAAATAGACAGAAATTGGTAAGTACCTTAGTTGGAGCAGAAGCAAGGACTTCTCTTGAGGTGCAAAGAATGGAGTCTATAAATTATAGTATCACATTTTACTTGTGACAAATTATTTGTTCTTTCCCAGAGGACTGGGAAGACTTGCATCTTTCTTTCCTGGTGCAATACAATCAGGTCCAAAACTCATTAAGAAAGTGCTATAATGTTTTATATATGTCTTCATATATATGTATATATATAAATATGTATGTATATGCAATTTATATAGAGGTAGTTATTGGCAGTCTGAGGGAAAGAGAGAAAGAATTTATTAGTAAAGGTGAATGAACCATTCATATTCCTTAGCAGATAACACAAGGGAGTATGTCCCCTCTATTACCACTATGTCTCACTTCTGACAAAAAAAAATCTTTACACTAAGATGTGCTAATCAGAACATTTTTTCCTCTGTTCCTTTATGCAAAGTTATAGTAAAGGTAGAACATGCTACTTGGCACTTGCAAAAAAAAAAAAAAAAGTAACTACTATATTGAAAAAGAAAACTGTCAAGCAAATGACAAGGGATTGTCAGTGCAGTTCTGGAATTAGAATAGAATCGAAAATGAAACTACCAGTTCCAAGGGAGCCTTTTAGGATTCAGTGTCACTGTACAGATAATAAGAAAGTTTTTAATTATAAATCATATTTGCCATTGCAAGCAGTCCCACTGTAGGAAAGAGAAAAAATGCATAGACAGCTCAAGCTAAAACAGAGCCCTCTGTGTACCTGTTTTGCACATTTTGATTCAGATTAAACAGCAGATCTTATTCACATTAAGCAATGGGAATGGAGATAATGCAGGCAGTATGCCTTTTGGGATTTTCAACAACTTTCCAGGCATATTGAAACTAACATTAGTTTCTGTAAAACACTGGGTACTTTGTGAAGATATATTTTGTTGGAAAAGTAACATCTAGAGAGCCAGCTGCTACCAAACAAGTATGTATTATTAACAAAGGACTCAGAAAGCCTTCTGCTCACTGGAGTAAAACAAATATACAATTTAATCTAAGCTCCGAATTTAATTAACTACAAGATAAAAAAAATCAAGCTGTTGTTTTTTCACAAGCAATTATGCCTAAATATGATATTGTAGGTGCATATGAATTTTTCATATAATCATTTGTGCACACAAATAAGGCATTTATATAAGCAAAGACTAATTGTCTGCACAAATCTTGTTAACTTGGTGAGCTTTCACCTCGTGCAAGCAACACCCAGCACAAAATTTAGATTAGTTCACAGTTCTTCTGCCCCTGTGCTCCTCTGGCTTGCAGATTTGGGCCTTGGATGGGCTGGTGGTCCCTGGGATGGGGCTGGAAGCAGCCTGCAGAGGATCAGCTGGGCTCTCCCTTCTCCCATTGTCACTCAGATGAGCTTTACCTCATAACCTGGCAAATCCATATTGAGGCTAAATACAGGCAAGCACTTTGCTCTGCACCTGAGCAGTGAGACCAGCCCACTCATTTGACTTTGTTCTGTGTGCTGACCTATGAGCAGAAGCCAGAATTTATTTCTGGCAAATTCAGGGGATATTTTTCTTGTTCAATAGCATATTTTTCTTGTTCAAAAACCTAGTTTTTCCATCTAGTTTTCTACTCTTATGGTCCAGAAACAAGATCACACACAAACTGGAACTATTTATTTTTGTTAGAAATAGTCTAATTACTAGAATTAAAGTAATTTCTTGACTCATGAAATACATAAAGGAGTAAAAAATATGTTAATTTAATTCTACTGTTTATTTAAAAGGTACTTAAGGGGAAAAATTTGTGACTCATGGGAGTAGTCTGTTCTACTGGAAATGGTCATTTTGAAGACAAAAAAATTGTGAATAAAGAAAGTTATTTCTGTGTGAGAAGTTTAGTAGCACTGCTGATAATACAACAGCCTCCCTGTGCAATCCAGTACTGAGATCTACAGAATTTCTTATTGGGGCCATGAGAAGTGCAGGTGTTTAAAGTGCTTCCAGGCAGGTTTTCTGTAGAGTTGCTGCTGTGCATTGTTTCATGGCACACAATAGAAGCAGCCTGTTTTGGCTGTGCTGCACAGCTGGTCCCCTGCCTCGAGCTGGGCAGGATTTTCCAAGTCCTCCTTTCACCAAGCACAGCTCTGGGGCTCTGTCCAGGAGCTGCTTCCAGTGTTTATTCCTGGGGGAGGGAGGGTTTCATTGTTCCCATTTCTACCACAAGCTCTGTGGTTAAAGAGCATCCAGAGGATTTAGGCATCCAGTGGCCATCCCTACCTGGGTCTCAGTGAAGATACTTTTACTCCATTCAGGAAGAGGAGGACAGACACAAAAGCCAATGCCCCACATCCCAGGTCAGAGCAACAACAACTTTCTCTTTGCTATACAGCACCAAATCTATAAAATAGTTTTCTTCTGTTAAACCTATTATAATTAATTCTTAACCTTTCTTTTTTTTTTTTTTTGTTTTTTTTTTTTTTTTTTTGTTTTTTCCCATTTTATTACACTTCCATACTGTGAATGGAACTACACTTTATTCTTGAATTTTTATCAGAATTAGTTAAAAAGAACAACCTACTCTTAAGGATAATCACAATTACCCTTATGAATGAGTACTTCTCATTTGTGGAAAATTGATTTTGCAGTGAATTTCAATGATTTGACACTGTAATCTGACCTTCTATGTCTAGAGAACTTTAAAATTGTTGTGATTTAAAATAGCAAATTCATCTCATATTCTGATTTGACTAGCTGAACAAACTAAAGATCCAGGATGGTCCCACCTGATGCTGCAATAGCTGCATCTCCAGCTGAAAGTTTGGGAAGGGGCAATGTTAGGAAAAATGTGTACAGGTTGTTTGCATTATGCTTTTCTCCAGTATTAGCATAATGCCTGTTTTGAAATACTTGTAATCTTGGAGTTGTAGAGAACCAAAAAATATGTGCAAAGGATAGGAAGGCTGGAGGAACTCCTTAGGGTAACAAAGAAAATAGGCTGAGAAGGGAAGTCAAGAGGACAAACCCTTGGAGGACAAAGCTTTGGCTTTTTGTGTGTGGAGTGGGAATATGTGATAGTGTAGGGACTTACAAACAATGGAAGTATTCCTGTGAGAAAGGGCAATTTAGTGATCACACTGAGAAAGATGAATCTAAGTAATAAATGACATCAGGAAGAGGAAAGAACTCAGAGAAGAATGTGGAATAGAAAGCTGAGAGATAGCTATATTTATAAAGGAAAAGAAGTGAAAATCACCAGTGCTGGAAGATGCAGATGATTACACAGGCAATGAAATCCAACAGGAAAGAAAGCTCAGGAAGCAGTGGTGTTAATGAAATCTGATAGATCAAGAAGAATATGAAAAATATTTCGCTGCAGGTGAAGGAAGATTTTGGTCAAAGTAGTTTAGTGTGAAAGAGTCAAAATGGATCAAAGATCGAGTTGGAAAGAGAGAAAATTATGGAACCAAGAAAGCAAAGGCTGGACGTGGCAGCCTGGAGAGTGGCTACAAGGAAAGCAGAGCTCAGAGAAGTCTTTTCAAAAACAGTCCAGGAAATGCATGGCACAGAAGAAAATTACCCTAAACAAGGATTATTAGAATAGACAGAAAGTGAGATGAGAATATGAATTGTTGAAAGAAAGGGATAATTGGATTTAAAAGCAGAGAGTTATTTCTGCTTTTTTTCCTGCCTCACAAAAGTGTACTATATAGAAGTTAAGGATATTTTAGACTTCATTAGGACTTGATTTTCACTTTAAAAAGTAAATTTCATTGGGAGGGTGGGCAAAAAAGTAAAACCTTCAAGCAGATGCTCTTTCTGGAGTGGAAAAAGAACAGGTGATTTGGTATTTCTTACATGGTTGGAGTAGAAAGGGGACGATGTCATGTGGAGATCCAGGGGACCTGGGTGAAGCCTTTATCCAGCAAGATTTTATCCTGTAGAAGTATATAAATGACTTGTAAAACCATTTATAGTTTCTACCATATTATCAAGAATAACATAGGTAAAAAAAAATAGTTTCCTCCTGGGAAAGTGAAACAGGCCTTGCAGGCAGGAGGGAAACAGTAGGTGCCCTGTATTTTTATTTCAGTAAGTTTTGCAATGCTATCTCTTAACATTGCTCTGAGTATGGGAGAGAAACATTGTCCACATCAAAGTGTTATGAGGGGGTCCAAAACTTCTTTGGAAAGCAGAGTGCTCATTATATAGATAAAATTAGATTATCTAATATTATATCTATTATTATCTATTTATATTTTAAACATCGCTATCAATGCAGCAATACACGACACGAAGCAGGCTCTGAAAGTGCTCGTTTCTTTCTGTTGACGATAACTTACATTAAGCGATAATTTGTGTTTTCTGTTATCTAAAATAGTTAGGTAAGATGCATCCCCCTCTAGGTGGTTACGGTTCACTATCAATGTAGATGGATGCTTTGCAGTTTCTGAGGGAAAATGCCGTATTTCGGTGGGACTCGATGACCCGATACGTCTTTTACAACCTCAGCGGATGTATGGCATGATTTCGGGAGCAGTCGGCGCG
Source organism: Erithacus rubecula (assembly GCF_903797595.1). Classification (NCBI taxonomy): domain Eukaryota; kingdom Metazoa; phylum Chordata; class Aves; order Passeriformes; family Muscicapidae; genus Erithacus; species Erithacus rubecula. The sequence goes on along the minus strand of NC_136689.1, from coordinate 7,229,378 downwards.
TTCACTGCCGCGCTGGGTGCTGTAATACACGCTGCTGGCGGAGCGCCCGCCGCCATCGCCCGCGTCCCCTCACGGCGGGGCCGGGGCGGGGCCTGAGGGGGCGGGGCCTGGGGCGGGGTCCTTCCCTCCCCTCTCCCTCCCCCCGCCAATGGGCGGGGCCGGGTATCCCCGCTGCCCGCCTCTGTCGTTCGGGGCGAGTCCATTGCATCCCGCGCAGGGGGAGATCCGGACCCGGAGCTGGCTGCCGGTCCGGTTCGGAGAAAGAGGGAGGAGCAGGGATGGGGCCTGTGAATTAGGAACGAACGCGGCCCTGCAGCAGCCGTGGTGGCTGATCGAGCGGGGGGAGGCGCTTTGTGGGGGCGGCTCTCACCTCCCGCTTCCACCCCCCCTACGTCCCGGCGGGGGATGGTGCGTCCCGCAGCGCGCGCCTTGCTCGCGCGGTTCGGCGGCTCCGCGGGGGGAGGGGGACGGGAGAGACCCGGGCCCCGGCGGGTTTTCTACAGTGAGCGCGGGGAAATAGCGGGCAGCGGCGGAGCGCCCGCTGCTGCCGTCCGGGACCATGTTGGCGGACGACGAGGAGGAGCTGAAAGTCCCGGAGGAGATGTTCAAAGACGTCAAGTTCTTCGTGGTGGGAGACATCGACCCCAAGGTACCGGGTCATCCCATCAGATCATTCCCGCCTTTCCCTTCGTGTCCCCCCTCCACACCCCCCCCGGCGGGGGGGCACTGTGGAATCGTCCGGCTGCCACGCGCGGGCTCGAGGCTCGCGCCGCCTCACGGGGAAAGGGCGGGAGTGGGGGGAGCGCGCGCCTGAGGGACCGTGAGGGACGGCTGGGGGGGAGGGGAGGCGGCCGGTCCACATCCCGGTCCCGATCCCGGCCCCGATCCCGGCCGTGCCCGCGGCCAGCGCCGCCGCCGCCGCCATGGGAGCCGCGGCCCCGCCGCGCAGGCCCCGCCGGAGCCGCCTGAGCGGAGGAGGAGCGGGCGGAGGGACTTCCTGTGCCGGGCCGGGCCGGGCCGGGCGGGCAGCGGGGGCAGCGGCCGTCGCTCCTCCGACTGGAGCGCCCCGCAGGCCCGGCCCCTCCCTGTGGCCGGTTCCGTGCGGGTACACAGGGACAGGCCATGGGGAAGGTTCGTCACGGGGGGCCGGACTGGCTCTTCCCTCCCACACAGACCTTCCCGCCTTGGCGCGGCCAGAGCGCGGCCCTGCTACCGCCCCGGGGCCGCCCGGTGTGCTGCTGGTGTAGGTTAGGCCACGGAACCCCCGACCCTCCAGCCGTGCAGAGCCCTCGGTAATACCGGTGGGCTGGCAGTGAATAACACCCGCGGTGGGCGAAGGTGGTTGAAACAAACTTTCGCTGGCTTGTCCAATTAGGCAAGTGTCCCATACTGAGCTTTCGGACAGCAGCTTCCTACAAGCAGGTTACTGCAAGCTTCACGCTGAAGTTAAAAGTCGCTGCCTCACTGGTATTTGCTGCAATAGTCTTAGTTCAGCGCTGGGTTCCTTCAGTCTCCTGTTCCGGCACTCACTGAGCCTCGTATGCCTGCAGGTGACATGGAGACTCAGGCACCGGCCTTTCAGATGGTTTTCATTCCTATTGTGCTGAAAGAAATCCAATATAGGAAGGATACGGTTAAAGATCAGGATGAAAACTTCTTTAGACAGGTCTCTAGATATCAAATTTAGTTCTTTAAGCATTAGGTCTTTAGAAATAAAATTATTGATAGTGGCTTAGCTTTCAAAGAAGAAATTTCCGTACTTAGCAAAAATCCCTACAGCAGCAATGTTAGTATTATGTGTATGAGGATGATCCTGTAGTACTCTTGTACATCTTTTGTCATATAAGTGGTATCCTGAAAGGCCTGTTCTTAGTTGTGTGTTGATGTAGGAGGACACGGAGCAGATTTCCCATAGAGCAAGTAGAAAAGCACTCTATTAAACTGGTTTTCTTTCTCACGAAATTCTTTGAATTTTGTTCTTATTTGCAGTCAGAGTCATAGCGCTTTGGTTGTCTCCAATTTGGTGCACTGAATTTTCCTGGCTTGGGAGGCAGAGCTGGTTGAGGGTGAGGAGCTGGGCTGGGCTGCTGGGCTGAGCTCAGGACCGGCTCCTGAGAGCACCCTCAGTTACTGGCTTAAGCCCAGCTGGCAACACAGCAGCTCTCACCCCCATCCCTACACAGTGTAATGGGGAGGGGATTCAAAAATTAAACTTGTAGGTTGAGATGTAAAAACAGTTTAATAGTTGAAAACCAGGTAAGGTACAATGGTAATAGTAAATAATAATGGTAAGAAATAAGGGAAGAAAGAAAACCCCAAGCAAGTGATGTGCAATACAATTGCTCACCGTCCACTGACTGATGCCAGACTTCATTCTTGACCCCAGATAGTCCTTCTCATGGGTAACTCTCCCAGTTTATATACTGGGCATGACATGCTTTGGTGTGGAATATCCCTTTGGCCAGTTTGGGTCACCTGTCCAGCCTGTGCTCCCTCCCAGCCATTTTTGTACCTGCTCACTGGCAAAGCATGAGACATGAAAAAATGGTCCTTGACTTAAGATGAATGCAATTTAGCAAAAAAACAACACATCAGTGTGTTATCAACATTTTTCCCATTCTGAATCCAAAACATGGAACAAGTAGTAGCAGCTACTGTGAATAAATTAACTCTTACCCTTGCTGAGACCAGGCCATTCTCCTGTGGGTGTTTTCTGTGGTAGCCTGGGGCACCTGAGTGTGAGGAGCATTTATCAGGTGTGTTTTGAGCCAAGATAGAATACAGGAATTGTAAATTCAGGAGTGAAATTTGTCCCATTATTGATACAAAAATTGCAGATATATTGGGCGCTTTTTGCTGCTTTGTGTACATGTGGATGGCAGCTTGATTTTGTAAAGAATTTCCTCCTTCATCTTCTGGGGAGGAGCACACTTTGATCAGCTTAAATTTCTAAACGGTTTCACAGAAAACCAGTTACCTAATAAATATTAAAACAGGCCTGGCACAAGAGAGTACACCAATCAAATAAATCCAAGAGTAAGGGGAAGAAAAGTAATTTATTCAGGTGAATAACTGCATACCCACTGCCTATTAAAGCATGCGCAGCATAAACTGGAAGGGGAACAAAAGTCTGGAATTGTGCCGAGGTGTTCTTTGGCAAATGAGGGAGAATTAGGCTGGCTCTCAGCTTCACAGCCATTCCATTCCATTGGGTGCATTTTGCTCCTCACACCTTACTGAGGGTGATGAGCAGATGTCAGCTACTCTTTTTCTTTTAATAAATGCTCTTCCTGCTTTCCTCAAACAAAAACCCAAATCGTTGTGTTTTGGAAACACAAGTTAAAATCAGTATTTCCTTCAGTAAGAGATAAAAAGTAATGCAGTGCAGCACAAGGTCTTTGAACAGGATATTTGGGTTTTGGTTATCTTGCTTAATTTTTTTTATGCCCATTGTCTTACTTCTTAATTTTGAACTATTCCTCTTGTTTCTTCCAACACAGATTTTAGTGGGAGAGACCAAGATAAAATTTTTATTTCTCTTCCCAAAACGAAATTTCATTTTATGGGCATAAACCTATACTTAAAATGCAGGGTTTTTATAGTGTTCATATTAAGACTTTTCAGCATTCTATTTTCTAGTTACAGGTGTATGATTGATATCAGTGTGAGTTCTTTAATTGTGCCAATACAACTTTTCAGTCCAGGCACTACTTAATCCGAAGAAGTTGTGTTTTCTGAGAGGAGTTTGAAGTTGACATGAGCTAAATTAGGAAGAGTCTTTTTCATGACAAATAAAATAATTAAATGCATTATTATATGTCATGGTGTTTAAACTACTACATGAAACCAGTGAAACTTTTTGTATAAGCAGACACTTTACACAAGTTCTGTAATGCAACATTGTTTTGATATAAAAAAATCATACTTCTAGCACATTATTTATAGCTTCTTTCTGATGCTGTCAGATTTGGTTCTCAGTTTTCATGACGTTCACTCCTTTTTTTAGCCTCCCCTAAATGAGCAGTTGAATGGGATTGTAACTCAGGGAGAGCTGTGTGAGACAAGGAGCTCGTATGCTGAGACTGTTCTTAAATATCTTCTGGTTTCAGAAGGCTTGATTTGGATTTAGCTTCTCCCGTTGGAAATGATAGCATCCTGTGTTTCTCTACAGTTAACTGGATTTCATGCTGGACAGTGTATCATGATTTAGGAGATTGGTGTGCAAAATGGAAACATTCACTCCTGTTTCTGGCAGTGGTGGCAAGAGCAGCAAGCTCATGATCAATTTTCTTGGCTATTTGAGAGTAATTCTTTTGGTAATATTCATCAATTGCTGAAAAAAAAGTTGACTTTTGTTTTCTTAAATGGAGTTTTAAAATCAGGAAGTGCCAAAATTGCCTCCTCAGTGAGTGGTGATTTTTCTATCCCTGTTTTCCTGCTTGGTGGAAATGCTTTATAAAATAGCTTGATGCTGTGCTTTGACAGTCTCTCTCAGTGCTTCTTTGTCTTGGTGGGTGTACACGGTAGGGAGTAATTGCTTAAGGACTAATTAATTAATTAATATTCTGTTTGATTAATGTATTGCCTTGCTCTCTGCTGTTCACTGTTGTGGGCAGAGCATCCTGTTTTGAAGGGAATGTCCCCAGCAGGTTTGCAGGGATAGGCATCTGTCTGTGGCAGGTTTTGGAAGATGAACATCACACCAGTTTTGTTCTAAATCATTATTTCTGAATAATAAAAGGGAAATGAAATAATGATCTTAAATGGCATTTTAAGCTTTTGAACTCTTTTAGACCATAATGTTTTAAACCATTTTTCTCTTCTTCCCCTCTACACCCCAGCACCTTCTCTGTTACCTTCTCAAATCAAATGAAAGTCACGGTTTTTGGGGCACAGGGCTGGATTCATCACACAGATCTCTACAGCAGAGCTGAGAGAACAATGAACTCATGAAACAGCATCTGCTGTTTGGGCCTTGCAAATCTGGGAGTGGGGTGTACTTTGGTAGTTGGGGGGTGTTTTAGATTCTCAGAACAGAGCAGTGGAGTGAGGCACTTCAGTTCCAGCTCCTGAAGGTACTAATTTAGGGAGCATGAGTCCTGCTTGCTTTGTTTTTTTTTTTTTCCTTCTGTATTTGGTGAAATCAGTTAGTTCTTAGAATTCAACTTCTTATTTTAAAGTATATTCAAACACTTCCAGAACTACCCTATGCAAAAACAAACACTTAGAACAACTTTCTTTTGCTGCCTGAGGGAAAATTGTTTTAATATGTTTTTGGAGGAATACATATTTTGGAAATACCTTGACATTTCCCCAATTCCTACCCCATCATCAATTATTTTGAGAAATAGCTCTTCGGATGCAATGATGAAAACATAGAAGATGTGTAAACCTTTGGCAGTCAGGTTTTAAACGTGTTTGGCAACTTCAGGAAAAGTTTAGGCCACCTACAGGAGAACTGCCAAGAGGGAAGGTCATTGATTCATCCATCTAATGTGAGTGTCTTCTTGCAATAATGTTTTTCTTAAATAGAAGTTGCTAAAATTGTTGACTTCTCCCTGTTCTCTTTTGGGTTTAGGTTATCCAACTTCTGAAAGCTGGGAAAGCAAAGGAAGTTTCTTACAATGCACTGGCCTCACATATTATTTCAGAAGATGGGGACAATCCAGAAGTTGGAGAATCTCGAGAAGTTTTTGATCTTCCTGTGGTAAAGGTGAGTGACTCATCCATGATACTGTCAAAGTACTGACATAGATGCTTCATTGTTACTGCAAAATATTAATCTTAGGATGATGACCAAATGAAACATGTAATTAAAAATCTTACATTCTTGTTACACAAACTTTTATCCTGGCTTGCAGACTTACATTACAGTTCTGGTCTCTCCTTCCTCTTGTTGCTCTGAATCTGTCAGTGGTGTGAGTATTTTTTAGTGCTCTTCTCTGATTTTTTTCAAATTTTTCTTTCAGTCATCTGTGAGATGATGTCCTGTTAGTTCTACTTTAGAAATATTTCTGAAGGAAAGATTCTTACCAGCTTCTGGCAGTGGGAAACTTCAATTTAGAATAGATATTAGATTCCTGAAGGTTTTTTTAAAGAGATATAATTGGCAAAGTGCAAAATTATTTTGTTGATTCTGCATATACGTACTATGCAAATTATGGACTGTAAGAACTTGTAAAAAAATATTTTAGTTTTTTATGGGGTTTTTTTACACTGGAATTACCAGTATTTCATTATTATCTTCCAATAGCAAGGTATTTTTCAATGTCAGTCTAGAAGTTATGAGAGAGATTGGAAGAAGTAACACTAGAATTTCACTGCTGATACCTTTGGGTACATGATTTTGGGTTATTTTTTCTGTACAGGTACACGCAGCAGTAGAGAATTTTGATCAGTTTTATCAAGAGAGTTCACCTGACAGTGTAGAACTGTGAATTAACTCTAAAAAATGAAAGGTACTTGGCTTGGGACCCTTATGGTTATAGTGGGTTTGCTGGTTAATATTTAGTTCCTTTTTCTGAAGTGGTTTTTGGTGTCATTTTAACTTTATAAACAAAGAAACTGCTGCCATTTTCAGGAGAAAGAATGACATCAACATTGTAGAGAATACTTCCTGCTTTCTGTTGCCACTCACTTAAATAATTTAATTTGCTTCATAGCTGCCAGCTCATTTGCCAGATAAGAACAAATCTTTCACTAATGTCACTTGGCTTGACCTGAAAACATCACAGCATGATCTGTAATCAAGAAGATCAGACTAAGTATTAAAAGGACTGGAGGTCAGAGGCAAAGGTAGCTGGTTGTAAGGAAAAAGGAAGATAAAAAATTAAGGGAGGAATATATATATATATATATATATATATATATTTTTTTTTTTTTTATTTTTTTTTTTTTTTTTTTTTTTTTCCCTGAGGGTTGAAGAGTAAGAAGTGTTTTTAGCTATTTTTTTTGTATTATGCCCTATAAGGGAAGGAGAATAACAAGAACTGGGACACCATAAACATAGTTGCCACAATATATTCTTTCATTTGTTTTTTGAGCAAAAGTAATTCAATACTGAATGTGATGTCACTCTTTGCCCAGTCTTCCTTACATGCTGCACTGGGACCAGTGTCCTACATCTCCATTTGCTGCTTTCTCCCTGTGTCCCTTCTGTCCCAGAATGCTGTGGAGTGGGGGCCATCACTGCTCAGCAGCCAGCCTTGTTCTGTCTTTAGAAAAACTCGTTCTGTTTCTGTGGTTCTTTACTCCTTGGTGATGAGTATAGGGTGGGATTGTCTGAATTTTTTTTCCTACAAGCAAGAACTGCAAAAAGGGAGATGATGAATAAATACTGTAAGTGGTATGTGGGAAGGGGGTGTCTGCACAGCCTTTGAGCTGTCTTTACGTGAACCTTTGCGAATAAATGAAAAGTCTTTTTTGTGGACTAAGTGCAATGTCTGTGAAACACTTAGCCTTCCAAAGCTGGGAAACATATTGAAACTAGCATGAACTTGGAAGGTAGTTCATATTTTGTGCATGTAGACCAAAGATTTTCATGTCTAATGGGCTTTGTTTTTTTCAGCCTTCCTGGGTGATCTTGTCTGTTCGCTGTGGAGCTCTTCTGCCGTATCCTTTTCAGTTGAAAATTCTCTAGAAAACAAAAATGGATACCATTGAAGGATCAAGATTGTTTCAAATAGGTACTGCTTAAACTTCTGAAATGATCTCTTGTGTTTTGCCTGCCAAGGTTACAGTGTACTTGGAGCTTCTTTGTCTTCAGTTTTCCTGTCATTTTACCTCTTTTTGTACTTCATAGGCACTTAGAGAACAGCTGTTATCAAAATGGAAAACAAGAGCTGGTAGGTACAAGAGTGGAGTGTTAGGAATTCAGGCCTCAATGTGCTTCAGAGATTCAGAATTCCTGTTTTATACCAAATAGTTTAAGGTGTGTGCCTTAGCAACTTGCTGTCTTTCTGTGCTGTAGTCTAGGCTAGTGATCTTGGTGATTTGTATCTGGACATAATAAATGTGTTTATTGTGCTTTCATCGTCAGGATGAGTGTTTAGTTGCTTATGTTACACACTAAACTTTCTCCCAGTGCATGAGGAGTGTTCACAAAAAAAAAAAAAGCTTGGAATTAGCTGCATTTTCAGGCTTAAGTAGCCTCACATTTCATTATTGATGTTCTTTCAGATGAAGAAGTTGCACTATTAAAAAATTTGTCTTCCATCTGCAATCAGTGTTTTTTAAAAGAGTAGTCTAAGAGCTGACGTTATTGGATACCCAGAAGAGAAATAAAGAGATGAAACAACAGAATGATGCAGTCCATAACTAAATTGTAGCTATAAATGTGGGAATGTAGCTCTCAATGGCTGTTGCTCAGGAAGTCTTTATTGTGGGAACACTGGAATGGCCAAATGAAAAGACCAGGTCTCAGTAGTGTCTTGTTCTTTCGTTGCCTGGAAGAAGGAAGTTTCGTACACCTGTCAGCAATAAATGAGTCCTTGGACCTTTGACTTAAGAACATAGTGGGTTTAGGTTTTATTCTGAGCCTCATTGTGCTCACTCAAATGGGTTGTTAATTCTTTACTTCATTTTATCCTGTTTCAGTCTCTTTATGGCTTCTAGTGCAGTGACATCTGGCCTTTCATTAGGGATTTAGGTACTGCCATAATGAAAAAAAATACAGTCGTTAATAGGAATAGCTTAAGATAATAGGAATAGTTTTTCCATCTGATTGCTTTTGGATCTAGTTTAGGCAGAAACTGAGAGATTCTGTGCTTTAGTGTTTAGTTTATGTTTTAATTTGGTAATGCTCAAAGTGGTCATTGAATTTTTGAAGCAAGTTGTAGAAACATCTTGTGTCAGTTAGACATATGGATCTAATAAGAGCCTTAAGGATTTTATGTTGCCTTTCCAGTTCTGGTGTTTATTTGATGGGCATTTGCCTGTCAGTTGCTAAAGGTAAAAGTTTAATATAGAAAGATTTAATATAATGTAAAAGCACAGCAATTTTGTCTGTTTTTTAGTGGAAGTTGTTTTCACCAGAGGGAGCTTAAGACAGCAGAGTGTTCTCCCATGCCCTGCTCACTGACGTTTGCCAGGTCTGACTAACCTGCAGTGGAAGGGAAGTAGCAGAAAAATGAAGCTGAAAGCAGATGTGGTGAAGAAGGAAAAAGAGTTTCATATGTGAAAACCTTGGTTATAATGCTCTGAAGAGGGCTGGCAATTTCTTTTGCAGTAAAAGCAAGAATGAGGAGGGTGTATTTTTCATTGGTCTTGTATAGATAAAAGGGAGTCTGAGTACTTCTGAGCCTTTGTTGATGGCAGGAAGAAAAGTGAGTTTTGCTGTATTTCCTCTGTTTTGTTTTATTGTTATGCTGCTTGTAAGTTTTTTAAAAGAGTCTCTTTCACTCATGTTCTTTAGAGAGTGCAAGCTCCAGACAAACTGAGGACCTCTTGAAAGTGAAATGCTGTTTCTGCTTTATGTGCTAGCAGTAGGTAGTCAAGCAGGGGGTAGACACGTGTACAGTTTTGAAAGATCCAGTACTGAATTTCTACCTTGGATGAAGTGGAGAACAATTCAGGATGTTCATCAGGCTTGAACTTCTTGAGGTGTTCTGGGTTATGGCAGTAATTTATTCTTAACTTTTAAAGTGCTCTCAGCTTTGTCATCAACTTGCTCTGTGCTGTCTCTTCTGGGCCTCAAAACCAATTTAGTGTTGCTGGTGCATCTGTCAGCATCACAGGGAAAATAATTTTGTTTAATTTAAAAATTCTCAGTGTCTGCATGTGACACAATGTACACCTGTTTCTGTAGTCGTTTTTTTCTGACAAAAGTGATCTCAAACACAAGATCATATGAAAGTGTGGGGAATGGGGGGGGAAGTTGCAGAAGTCTGATGATTCATCTGTCTTTCCCAGGTCAGTTCTGGTTTAGTGTTACCAAAATTGATTGTAATATTGCAGGTGTGCTGATTCAGTTGGTACATCAGGTTGTTTCTTGATGCATAAAGTTTAATTGCAAACAGACAATGTGCTTTCAAAGGTGAAAGTTTTTGAATGGTCACATTCTTGGTATTATCTGAGAAGTACTGCATAGACTGTTTAATTTTCTTCTAATGTCCCTCAAGAAACTCATGTAATTATTTTGCATCCTTAACACCTGCTTTCCAGTGTAAATGGCTTTTCTCCAGAATCATGTCAGATCTTTTTTGGAGTCACTGCTTGTCTCTCTCAGGTAAGAAGTGAAACATATTTCAATCTACTCCAATGTCCATTATATGTGGGATATTTCCTTTTCTGAGGAGAGATACCAGCTTTTCTGTTGTACTTTTTTTTCCTCTTTGTTTTCTCTGTCTCTGTGCAGGTTAAAATTTACTCTTCAGTGTTTTTTCTTGTTGTGTGCCTTTGTCACCCTTTTTTCTCTCTCACTTTCTTGCTAATTTGGTGTTTAAAAGTGATAGGTAATACATCAGCCAACCTTGTAAATGTTGTGGGTTACTAAGATTCTTCCTGCTGAAGACAACTGAATGCACAGAACTAAAAGACTTTTCTACCTTCCTTTTAGGTTTCTTCTGAAGACCGAAGTACGCTGTGGGCTTTGATTACTTTTTATGGAGGGAATTGCCAGCTGAGCCTCAATAAGAAATGTACTCATTTGATTGTGCCTGAGCCAAAGGGGGTAAGAGTTTATTACATGTACAATTCTTCTTGTTGTAGCTCTCATTTACTTTCAAATAGTCAAAAATTTTCCATCTGCCTGAAGTTAGAATTCTTAAGACTGTTCATTAACAACTGAATTCAGCAAAATTAGACATTGCAGCTATTCAGTTTGTACTTATTTTCTGCATGGCTTTAAGCCTGATTAATTCAAATGATGTCCAATTTCACACTGGTATTTGAATTCCTGTTTGAATAAAGAATTTTATTGTTTATCTTGTTTATTGTAGCTGAAGTTTGATATGTCACAGTCATTAGTGATTGTGATTTATAAATCACAGTTACAGAATCAGTGAAGACAAACAAAGGACAAATTTGAAATATTGAAGAATAAAACATGGGCTGGCACTGGGAGAAGTGAAAGTGTGGCTATGGAATGAATGCTTTTCCTTCTTTAAAATATAGGGATCTTTGCAGGCCTGAGTTCTTTCTGGTGAAAATGTGTGTGTGTTGGTTTTGTTTTTTTCTTTTTTATGAAGTGCTTGGTATTTCTTCTGTGGACTGTTTAGAAGGGTGTTTTGAACACCATTCTAGTTGTCCCTTTCATCACAATAAAATATAATGCTTAGACAAAGCTTTGTTACCAAAAATTCTGTTTGTAGGAGGCAAGGAAATACATTAAGAGTCATACTTTAATATCTCACTCAAAAGCTTAAATAGTATGCTTTTTGCAACAAAGGATGATGTCTTTAGCTTGCCAGTCAAGAAACTTAGAGGTATTAGCATTCACTTTCTGAAGGGTACAAATATTTTAATGCACACAATCATTGAATGGGAACAATTTTGTGGGATTATTACTTTTTGCTTCCAGTCCTGGTGCTCTGAACACTACAAGGGAAACTGCAGCAGTCTGTAATGAGAATGATTCTGTCACTAGGAAAACTTACGTGATTGCTCTGACTGATAAAACAAGATTGTTAATAATTCTCACCAGAATGAAAGAATACAATTTTGTGTTGGCAAATACACTTGATTTCATTTCCAATCTCTTTATTGTGTAAGAATGACAGTTTCATTGTAGGAAATAACTCCAGAGAATCACTAAATTAATTTCCTCTGAATGTGCTTGTTAATTTATGTTGTTTGACACAAAAGAAAATACCAGCTCAATCATTTCTAAATATTAGATCCTGAAATAGGTTTCAAATTTTTGAAAGAGTTTTTTTCCTGTACTGTTTTGATGTATGTGAGGGATTTCCATTAAAGAGGATATTTGAATAAATAGGACACTGATTCTGTGTCTGCTTTTTTTATTAGGAAAGGAAATGGTGAGGCTTTAAGATTTAAGCTGTATTCCTGCAGAAATGCTTTCTTTCAGTGATCAACTTTTAAATATTTGTCTCTATTTTTAAATTCTTACTTTTTCCCCCAAATGCTTTTTCATAGTGGAGCTGGGGTTTTTTACTTTTTTTTTTTTTTTTTTTTTTTTTTTTTGTGGTTGAGAAAATATAAGCTGTATTTAGACTTGCTATAATGTCCTCCTAACATCACGTGCATTTTAGTATTGACCATAATGTTCCACACTGCTGGGTGGGAATATTTTGGTGATTGAGTTAGAGAAGAATTTTGCAAGTGAAGACATTCATCTTCTTAATTGTGCCTTCTCAGTTCTTTATAGAGTAAATTTGGAGAATTTGGGTTTTTTTGTTTTGATCTCTTGGAATTTGTGGTTCTACACAGCATTAAGTCCTGTTAGATCTGGGTGAGATCACTCTGATATTTGACAATCTCCTTGTAGTCCCCCTCTCCATGCTCTAGCCCTCATCTCAAAGAGATTATTTGTGATTGTTTTGTCTTTAAATAATTTTATTTCCTCCCCCAGGAAAAATATGAATGTGCTTATAAACGGGACAGCATTAAAATTGTGACCCCAGACTGGGTACTGGATTCTATAGCTGATAAAAGTAAAAAAGAAGAGACTCCATATCATCCTCGTTTAATTATATACGAGGAGGAAGAAGAGGAGGAGGAGGAAGAGGAGGAAGAAGCAGAAAATGAAGAACAAGATTCACAGAATGAAGCTAGTACTGATGAAAAATTATCAAGCCCGGCATCTTCTCGAGAAGGATCACCTTTGGGTGATCAAGCTTTTTCACCAAAATCTACTACTACTGCTGATAAGGCAAAAGGGGAACTGATGTTTGATGATTCTTCCGATTCCTCTCCAGAAAAGCAAGAAAGGAATTTGAATTGGACACCAGCTGAAGTCCCTCAGGCATCTGCAGCAAAGCGTAGGTTGCCTCAAGGGAAGGACTCCGGGTTGATTAATTTGTGTGCCAATGTCCCACCAGTGCCAGGTAACATTTTGCCTCCTGATATGAGAGGCAACCTCATGGCTTCAGTGCAAGGTGCCCAAAGTTCTGACCGCCAGGAAATGATGGCCACGTGGAACCCAGCCGTGCGGACGTTAAGGAATATTACTAATAGTGCTGATATTCAGCAGATTAATAGACCATCAAATGTAGCACATGTAAGTGTTGGATTTTTAATTTATAAGCTATTGGACTTTTTCTTAGGAACTATAGTGTCCAGGAGCTTCGGTTTCCTTTTGCTGTTCTTAAAATACCCAAAGTTAGCCAAATTAATAATTTTCCCCATGATAAGTAACTTAATTTCTAGCAGGTTCACAGAATGCATTTGGAAAAAAAAAACATTTGGAAGAGTAAAGCTATGTATAACTACAGCATTATTTAGATTTTCAGTAAGGACTTCTTGGTAAGAAAGGGAAAAACATTAATTTAGAATTAGTTTGCTAGTTCAGGAAACCTGGTTTCCTGTCCTAGCTTCTCAGTCAGTGCAAGGAATTATTTATGCCATAAACACATTAAACTGTGAAATTGATTGTTCCCATAGTAGGTTCAGTTCTATGCTGCATTGTCCTGCTGGGCATTGTTAGGTTGTTGTATAGTATACATATTATGATGGAGGAGTCCTAACTTTCACTTTCTTATGCCACTTGTGTAGCTGAAACAATTGCAGCTCTTGTGTTTAATGTATTTCTATAAGAAAATAAAAAGCAAGGGAGCATGCTGCACTGCAGCATTGAAATTCTTAGATATTTGTGGGAAGGGAGCATGAGTAAAGTAGGTGCTGGTAAATGTTAGACATATCTTTTATTTAAATAATTGCATTGCTGCCTTTCTTCAGATGTTCATTTGATGGTTAAACTTAGAAAGGTGCCTGAGAAGTATAGAGGCTTCCAGTCAGTACTTAAGCACAGAATGTGGAGCCACTCAGAAATGTTGGTCCTGTTCTGTTTATATGACATCTGAATATGAAATAGAAATAGAGGTTTTATTTTAAATCTGAGTCTTAGGTGCCTCTTCTCAGTGCCTTGAATTGTTTAAGGGCTGAGGCTTCTGGGCAAGGCCCCAGCAGAACTGCCAACCTTTGGCTCAGTTGGCCAGCATGGGTAAGTTGGCCACCACATCCTCTCCAGCCCAGTCACTGTACTGTCAAATCCACATCAGGGTGTCCCTCTGGAAGTATTTCTCTGTCAGCAATATTTGCAGAGCTACAGGCACTGGTGGTTGTGTGCTTTGGCTTGTCTCTGTTCACCCAAAGTCTGCTGGAGCAGGGGCTGTGTTGTGATGTGCAAGGGCCTCACCAAAAGCCTTCTCAGGCTGCTGGGCCAGCTCCAGCCTGTGCAGAAAGGCTTTGCATCTTAGAATTGTGAAGCTGCTTCTTAGAGTGAGGAAGGATACAAGTTCTACCTTTTCTCCCTGTAACTTTTCTTTGTGTCTGAATGATGAGTGCAAGTCTTGGTGAGCATTGTTGGAAAGTTAGTGTTTAGTTTGAACCTCATATTTCTGCCAAGTAACGAGATCTGTTATCCTCAGGTGTTTGCAGATACACAGTTACTTTCTGAATGTGGCAGTAGAATGCTTTTGGAAGTTTTATCCCTTTATTTTGAAATATATGTCTTGAGGCTTCTGTAATTTTAGCTTGTGGTACTTGTTGTGGAGAGTAGCTCCTGACTTTGAGCCATGGAAACATTTTTTGTGTGTGTTAATTTTAATTATTGAATGTTTCTACTGTGATGCTTCCAAGACATGAGTGATGGGTGATGCGTTGATAATCATGGCTGCACATGTGTGTGATACCAACCACATCAGAATTATTTAGATGACACCTGAGATGTTTTGATGTGTATTGTGAAGACACTTGTGCCACCTCTGATGCAGAGTTGATGGATGTCTGGTTGAGAGGATACAGTAATTGGCTTTGTGCTCTAGTGATGGGCTTTGAGTCCTCTCTCTTTGAGTCCTCTCTCACACACACATTGCTGAAGTGACACTGTGTGTTGAAGTAGTGAGGGTGAGGGAAACAAGCTTTGCAGGATTCATCAAAGCTGATTTCATGCTTAAGACTTTATGAATGACAAGTCTAGAATTTCCTATTGCTCCTTCTCATTTCTAATAGGTAGTTTATATTAAAATATTTTAATAAATATGTAGAACTCATCCTAATCTACAAGATCTTTGCCTAATTCTCCATTTTATGATGCATAAAAATTCACTTCCTAACTTGTGTCTCCTTAGTGTGAAATGATTTTTCTCTTAACAGTGAGTTGCATATCTAAAAATAAAATGAAAATCCAGATTACTTCAGCATTCTCTATAAACCTAAGCTCTAGTGTTCTTAGGTAGGGAGCCTAGGTTGTTTTGGGTTTTCCCCAAGAAACACTTAGTGCTCAGCAAATCAATGTTTTACTTTGTTTTTTGGTATTGAAATTAAAAAACAGGCTATATAGATCCGAACTGGTTCGAAAGAGAACAAGATTCCCATGTTTCAAACAGCACTAATTAATGAAGGCATCATTAGCAATTTTAAGTGAAAACAGGACTATGGAACTAAGGTTAATTTAATGGGCCAATGGGATTTTAAAATTAATATTGCAGTTGGTTAATGTAATTATTAATATAGTGTTAATAGTCATAATGCTGTTGGAAAAGTTACTAATATTATAGGAACGGGCTTTAATCTTAGATTTAACTAAAATGTGCATTGCTGTTTATTAGGAGTCACATGCAGCTCCACACTTCCCTTTGTGTAAGTCCTGTCTTTTGATTTTGCTATTAGGCAGTTAAAGATTTTTGTTTAGCTCACAAAGTATTTAGGTGTAGGGTTCTTTTCTTTTTGGAATTGTATTTTCCCAGTAGTTCTTTAAATATTTTTAAAACCTAATGACAACCAAAAGGTCACAAAAATAATCTTTGTTTTCTAGATATTACAATCACTTTCAGCACCTACAAAAAGTTTAGAACAACAAGTAAATCATAGCCAACAGGGACATCCAAATGTGGTGCTGTTTAGTCAAGTGAAACTAACACCAGAGACACATTTATTGCAGCAGTCACATCAAGCACAGCAGCAACAGCACCATCCTCTCTTGCACCTTCAACCTCAGCAACTTATGCAGCTCCAGCAGCAGCAGCAGCAACCCCAGATCTCCCAGCAGTCTTTCCAACAGCAGCAGCCTCACCAGTTTCCCCAGCAGCAGCAGCAGCAGCAGCAAGTCCATCAGCAGCACCAGTTCTCCCAGCAGCAGCTCCAGTTCCCGCAGCAGCCGCTCCACGCGCAGCAGCAGCTGCACCGCCCTCCGCAACCGCTCCAGTTCCAGCAGCAGCATGTGCTGCAACAGCAGCTGCAACAGCTGCAGCAGCAGCAGCAACAGCTGCAACAGCTGCAGCAGCAGAACCTGCAACAGCAACAGCTGCAACAGCAACAGCTGCAACATCAGCAGCAGCAACTGCAGCAGCAGCACTTACAGCGCCTGCACCAGCAGCATCAGCAGCAGCAAATGCAGAATCAGGCAGCGCAGCACATTGCTCAGACACCTCAAGCACTACAGCTTCCAGTTGCAGCCCAGCAGCCACAGCATCACCAGCAGCAACAGCAGCAACTGCAGCAGCAGCCGCTCTTTGGGCATGATCCAGCAGTGGAGAGTTAGTAGTTATTGTCTTCTGATCCTGAAAAAGAGTAGCTATTGACATGGAGTGGGGTAGAATATCAAAAAATAATGCTGTGCTTGTGGGATGGGATTGTAAGAAACGCCACTCATGGTTCAGAACTGGTTTTATTGATTTTTAGGCAAATACTTAAATAATAGCTAATGATGATCCAGCAATCTGAAAAGCATGAGAGTGCTGAGAAGGTTCTCTTTTCAAATACACACTTGATACCACAAGCACACAACCCATACTTTCAGAAGTGTTAGTAAATGCATAGCATAATTGCTTTAATTTTTTTTTTCCTTTGGAAGAGGGGAAGGGGAAAGCTTTCAAACAGTATAAGAACTGGAAAGACAGCTACAATTTTGGAAATAGCAGTAAATTATTAAAGATTCAGTATTGGAAAGTTGTCACACCTTGCTTTGAATTCCAGTAAAACTGAAAGCTTTTTGATTGATTTGGCTGTTGATAGTTGATCTTTGTAAAAGAGGAATTTGTCTTATGTTTTCATTTTGGTGGCCCTTCCTTTTGCCCCTTTAGCCCCTCTTCATCCAGGAAAAAAAGCCAGCCTTTACAAAGTCGCACTCTAGGCTGACCTGTGCCTCAAAGGCTTTCAGCTTTGAAATTTTGGATCCTACTTTTTCAAAGGAAGTACACTTAGGAAATTTATAACCTGGTGATAGGAAGAGGTTACTGTAGCAAATGTGTTCTGAAATTAACTCTTCAGACTTTTAAGTATTTAATTGTTTGTTCTTTATGTGCCAAACTATTTCAGTTCCAGAAGAGTATTTCCTACTGGGCTGTGTCTTTGCAATTGCTGATTACCCAGAGCAGATGTCTGACAAGCAGCTGTTAGCAACCTGGAAACGGGTAAGATACTGCAGTATTTCTAAAAAAACTATAATATAATGTCATAGTCCCTAAATTCCAAAAGAAAATTTTGGAAGTACTTTAGCACTGTTCACTTTTCTTTAGGAATCTTTTTGTGTAATTCTTCTGTTACAACCTAAAAAAAAATTATTCAACTGCTGCTGACCAGAAAAAGTAATAGAAATATTTTAGGTGTGCAGCATGGTTGAATTAAGTGTTCAGTCAGAACATGACATGAACTAACTAAGTTGCAGCCTTAACTATTTCCCAGTTATGTATGCTTTTAATCAGGCAGATGTAGTACAGCAAATGTAATATAACATCACTGTCTATCTTTAACATGATTGTATAAAAGCATTCTTTTTTGCATATAATTTTGGCATTTAGTAGCCTGTGAGGTATCCACCTGAGTGAATAAGATGGAAGAATAGAGTGTTTCTATTTTTTTGCCAACTTCTATTTTTCAGAAAAATCTGTATCCTTTCCTAAATAAGAGGACTTTGATGTTCTTCAGAAACTTCTGATGGATTTTATAGTTGAATTTTCCCTACAATTTTGCATAATCAAGTAAGCTGTTGACATTTTTAACAGCACTTGTGTTTATTGCTGAGATAGAATTGAATAGTTCATGAAAAATTATTTAATAGTAATACTGCGAAAAATAAAAAACATGAGAAGGGTTATTTTTGTTTATCTATCTTTATTTTGATTTTCCATTTCTTCTAAAAAGTACACATTTTGTTTAGTGGAAAGCTGCATATTTAATTTTATTTTTTGTTTACAAAATTGTTCTAAAGCTAGATAACAAACCTGATTTTGGGGGGTAACTCTTCAGAGAAGTGGTGCTAATGGTGGCAGCGTCCTAAAGGGTGGACTTTCATTTCAGACTTTTTTGTTTCTTCATGTGATGTCAAAATTGTTATATCCTAGAAGTTCTGGGTTTGCTCTCTTACCAGATCATCCAAGCACATGGTGGGACAGTGGACCCTACCCTCACGAGCAGATGCACTCACCTTCTCTGTGAAAGCCAAGTCAGTAACATGTATGCTCAGGTAAGCCAGCTGGGAACCTGCACTTGCATTTTATCACTGCAAAGGCAGAGCTTTGCACCCTGGGCTTCATGCTCAGGTAGCAAATGCAAAGTTTCTCATTACATGTTTTTTTATGATTTGTGGTTTTTTGGGGTACAAACTGTAGTAGTGTATGTAGTAGACTTGTTCCAGAGAGCACTAAGGAAGATACTATGAGAAAGAGAAGTCTAAAAAGTAGAGGAAAACAATTAAAATCAAAGGTTTGATTTGTAGAAAAAGTGTAAAATAAAATAAATGTGTGTTTTGGGTTTTAAAAGCAGTTTGTTTCTGTATTCATAGGCTTTAAGAGAAAGGAAGAGATGTATTACAGCACACTGGCTGAATGCAATATTGAAAAAGAAGAAGATGGTCCCACCTCATCGAGCCCTTCATTTTCCAGTGGCATTTCCACCAGGAGGAAAGCCATGCTCTCAACATGTAAGAAGGAAAAACTTACTTGAAAAGAATGCTTGCTTCATTCCATGAGCAGTATTAAAACAGAGCTGGAAAGTGCTTGCTTGGAGCAAAATACACATTTCTTTTGCCTTGGAAGAAAAGCTTTTTTAATCTTAAGGTGCTGTGCTGATGTGGTGCTGCTGCCAGGTGTTTCTCAATGCTTTGCAAGTCTTTCTGAGTTCAGAGTGCTGGGGAGTAACACCTGCCTTTGTGAGTTACTCTCTGACACTGCGGGGCAAAGATTCCTGGCTTACACACAAATAGCAAATAGCAGCAATCCAGGTTGCACAGTTTATAGCAGCAGAGCAACAGCCCATCTAATAGCATGTGCTTCCTTACCATAGCCCAGGATTTTGAGAGGATTTTTGAGGGGTTTTCTTAGTCAGTGCTTAGCAAATACCTAAAAAGGAAGCCTATGCTGCTGATCAGAGGGTAGGAGGTCACAGTTGCATTGCCTGTGCAATGAGGAGCTATGGAAGTGGAATTTTCATTCAGAGGTATCTTGGTTTGTACTGTTCTGTATAAACCAAGATGCCAAAGTCTGTCTTGGCACTGGATTTCTTTGTGCTGGATGCAGACATATGGGAGATGGCCTTGCTAATAGCCTGTCCTGACAAACAGAAAAAGGAATATAGATTTGAGAAAAACCAGAGTATAACAACATGCATGCATACTCAATGGTTAGTAGTAAATGCAATATGCAATGGAATAAACACTTTTAAACAAAAGTACTATTTCCTTTCCATAAAGAAAAGGTTAGAATGGCAAAACCAAAAACTTGTCAGGATTGAAGGGAATAATGGAAGACATGGAATTACAGTTCACTTATGATCAGCTGTCACAGTTTATTTGGCTTCATGGCAGAGTAGAGTACAATTTTCAGATTTTTAGAGTAGAGGAATTAGGTGTAAGCATTTTTCTGTGTGTGCCTCCATGTAAATAGCAGCAGAAGGAAGATGGCAGACCTGTGAGAAGCAAATTAGCTCTGAGCTCTTTCATAAAAATGCTGTGGTCTCTGTGAAAAAAAAAAACGCTGACCAGAAGAATGAAAATTGTTCTTCCTGAGTCAGAGCTACTGCTAGAAACCTGAAATTTTAATGTATAAACAAATCACTTTAAAATTGTACTGTTTGTATCCTACAAGCCACACTTCAATTAAGTGCTTATACACCATGCTGTACATTTCATTGTGATGTAAAAAGTTAGCCATGGAAAAACAGTTTTCATGGGAGTGTTTTGTAAGTGCCATCAATATTCAGTTGTTTATAACTGTGTCTTTCTGTCTGCAGATAATCTCTGTGACAGGATTTGTTGATAGTGACAGAGATGACCTCAAGCTCATGGCCTACCTAGCAGGTGCCAAATACACGGGCTACCTGTGCCGCAGCAATACAGTTCTCATCTGCAAAGAGTAAGTGCTGCACTCCACAAGCCTCTCTGAATGTGAGGTGCTAACTATAGCTCATTATAAGAGTGTTAATTGCAATCAGTTCTGCAGTTTGATAACAATAAACTTAGTGATGTTTCTTAACTAAATTACAGCACATATTAAGTGATAAATGTGGCCTTCTGAAGACAAGCAAAACAAAAGTAATTTCTAACGTTCCTATTTTATAATATTCTTAAGTGATGCTGACTCAGATAATCATAAATAAAACACCTTTTTTTAATTGTTGGAGGAGAGAAAATTTAAGTCCAGGTCTAAAGAATGCATTTACAGCAGAAATTCTGCCTTGACTGGCTTGTTCCGACATGTATAACAGAAGTATTTTTTGAAGCATCTCCTCTGTCACAGTTAAAACAAACAAGAGACCAGTAAATATATACTGATACTTTAGATTTATTGTTAGAAATTGCCATTTTTACCGATTTCTTTGCAATACAGTCTTTGTTCTCCTGTGCCCATGCAGGGCCAGCGGGCTGAAGTACGAGAAGGCCAAGGAGTGGCGGATCCCGTGCGTGAACGCGCAGTGGCTCTGCGACATCCTGCTGGGCAACTTCGAGGCGCTGCGGCAGATCCAGCACGGCCGCTACACCGCCTTCAACCTCCAGGACCCGCTCTCTCCCAGCCAGCACCTCGTGCTCAACCTGCTGGGTAGGAGCCACAAGCCTTTTGTCTGCTGTTTCAGCAGCAGGAGGGTGTTTCCTCTGCTGTAAATAACTCGGCAATGGTGTCATTTTTGTTCTGTTCTCTAGATGCTTGGAGAGTCCCATTAAAGGTGTCACCAGAACTTCTAATGGTATGTTGAATTATTCAATATATACAGCTGTTTTAATAAGACCACTCCTTGCCTGTGCTGAAGCTCCTGGTTGTACTTTTGGCTAATGTTTTATTTTATTTTGAGGAATCTGAGAAATAATATTTTGAAGAATTAAGGAATTGTAGTGGGATATAGAGAATGAAGTTGCCGTTGATGCACCTTGGGCTAAATGTTTCACTCTTTGATTTCTACATCAGACCTTTAGAAAGGGCTTAGTACTTTTAAAATCACCTCACACTCTGTAACACTTTCTAAAGTACCTAACACTCTGTAAATTAGACCACATAAGGGTTTTTAAGACAGAACACCCAAAGTCAGTGAGAATTTTGTTAGAATATTGACTGAATTTTCAGTACTGAATTTTAACTTATATTAACATAATGTAAGTTAAGGGTGGAATTACTTCATATCATCTCTCTGATATATACTGAGAGCTAAAACCACAGCATATATACCATGTATTTTAGAATGTAAAAATATGCCATGCATTAAAAAGTGTAGTTGATAACCCTGAAATATCAGCAGAAATGAACAGTGAAAAATTGTACCTTGAAAAACATACAAGAAAAGTAAATTTTTGTCATGAAGGGTATTCTGCAAACCATGCAAAATAAGTTTTCTGCATATTCAGATTAAGCTACAGTTTCCATGTCAGCTCTTACACTTATCTAATGTTGTAAATTTTCGTCCCATTTCAGATTTATACTTGATAATTTTTCACAGTATGTCTTGATGGAAGTAAATCTGTACTACAGGTGACTTTCAGATAATTTTTTATATTGCACAAATAGTTGTGCCACATCTCTTGTGTTTGGATCACTTATATCTCAGTCACTTTGTAAACTCTTCAGAAATGAGGTGTTTAATGTTTTAAATGGGGATTCAGGGCCCTGTCACTTGAATACCTTTCAACTCTAGAAATAGGCACTACTGTTTTCCTGACCATAAATTTGGAGCATTCTTTTCATAGACCCTTGTGGATTTGTTTCATAGGCCTGTAGGAAACTTGCATTTTAAAAGCTAAATGCTTTTAAAAATTTGTGGTCATAATATTTTCCTGAAGAAGGAAAATATTCTGCTGTTACAGAATAAAAAATCCTTGAGATGATTCAGTATGCAGTATTTAAAATAGCTTTTAACTAACTCAGTTTTGGTTTTGTTACCACCACCCTTTGCATCCACACTGCAATTGAGCTCATCTTAAAACTGGATATGTCCTTGGTATGGGTCAGTCACTCCAGGTTTTTGTCCTTGTTTTATCTTGTGTAGCAAATGGAGACCTCAGGGGCCAGATGGGTAATTTAATACCTTCTCTTCTGTATTTACATGGGGACCCTTCTTGCCATGTGAAGTGGGAATTTTGTGACTTAGATTGAAAGGGGCTTCTGGAGACAGACAGTCTAGCCCAGCTGCCCTCTGGGTGCCCACACAGGAATATGGTTTGGTAATAGAAAATGCTGGGCATGTGGAAGTGTCAGGGAAGACAAGGTACTTCACTGCCTTCACAGTAGGCATTTCTATTTGTCTTGGGGTTTGGGGTCCTCTTCTGAGGACAGCTGTCTTGTCAGATGCTGTTGATGCCATCTACCTCTTGCATTTTCATAGCTGAAATGTCTATCAAAATGTGAATATGTGCACTTTTCTTTCCAGCTGCTCATACTATGGGCTGTCTAGCATAAAAATGTCTGGTCTGAGAGCAGGGAACAAACCCCTGTGGCTTGTTCCTCCCAAAGGAGCAGTCTCACAGCAAGGCTGGGACAATGCTGCCTGTCTTTCTGGTCATGTGCCTCTAGTATTCTTCATTAAGTTTCAGATATTGAGTTGAAGGTTAAAAAGAAATAAATGTCACATGCTCCTGAGCCTGGGAGCTGTGGTTTTGTGCTACTCAGACCAAGGGGAGCCTAAAAGCTACTTCTAATCACCTCTGGGCACATTCCTACTGGGGAGGTGGCTATCCAGCTTCTTTTTATGTAGTTAGGGAACTTGATTTAAAATGGTATTTTCTGGGATGTTATCATTCCATGAAATTTAGTACCAGTAAGAATATTGTAGTATTTTTGTACTTAGCAAATGGACAGGCTTTTCAGTCTCTTTCTCATTTAATTAATTTGCTTTTCCATTGATAATTAGCAGTGTTATTTAAAGGAAAAAAGTCCCAAATTATTTTATTTGTTGTGCACTATCAGGATTGCATAATGTTGTGGAGAAGCTTTGGCTAATAATCAGCTTTGCTCTTGGGTTTATTGTGTAAGTAGTAGGTGCCTCATATATTCAGCAGTGTGTAATTTTCATTTGTGATTAATTCAGGATAGAAATTTGTTTCCCTGCTTAATGCAGATCTAAACATATAACTGGTCTATTTCAGGGTGTGAGGTTGCCTTTGAAACCAAAGCAAAATGAATCCAGTCTTCAGCCGTCTTCCAAAAGAGCAAGGTAAGAACAGCGAGCAGTCAATGCCTGTGGTCCTTAATTGAGTTGTGTTTCTCAGAAGTGCCAGCTGCCCAGCAGCCTGCACCATCCTGTGCCCTGCTCACTGAAATAACTGTCACTGGTTTGGATGTTGCCAGTAACTCAGTTGGCAGGAATAAAACAAAAACTTAAGAGAGGGAAGTAGTAAGAGAGTTGGGAGAGTGCAGAAAAGGGAGAATATGTCATGTTCTCTACATGATGATTTTTTTCTTCAGAAAAAGTTGTGCCTAATTCTCATTTATTTGGATCATTCCATTGGTGAAACTTGCAGAAGTGTGCATGTCTAATTTCAAAATTGCAGTTCTACAGCCTTAGGCCCAAAGTCACATTCTGCTGTTTTTCCCATATTCTTGTAGGATTGAAGACCTGCCGCCACCTACTAAAAAACTCACCCCTGAGCTGACACCAATGGTGCTCTTCACAGGATTTGAACCTATGCAAGTGCAACAGTACATTAAGGTGACTTTCAGGCTTATCTCTTGTGACCTACATTGAAACATCTAGCAACTTTTTTATGGATGTTGGATTTTTGCTAAGACTTGATTAGCATTATATCTGGTGGATAAAACCAGTACTTACTGGCCCTGAGGTTGGAGTATGTTTATGTGAAATGAGTTTTATTTAGTAGCTGTTCTCCTTTAGTTAACTACTTTACACTACTATTCCACTTGGTTTTTCTTTCTGTAGGACTGCTTTAAAAGGCATTTGTTTTTAAATCAGCAAATTTCATCAAATTTAGGTGAGAAAAATAGTGATGGTTGTACTGGATTAGACCCAAGATTATTTTAGTGGGGTTGCTGTCTGTAGTGCCAAATGCTTCAAAGACAGCTGATGACAAAGCTTATGGCAGGTGTGAGAAGTTCCTGTGGTTTTGTTCTGTTCCCTAGGAAAGCTGTACTAAAGCTTAACTGTAAATAATTTATAACATTCAGATAATGAGAAGTAAATGAGGCCTAGTTTGAGTCTACTGCTTTTTTTAGAAATAGGCGCTTTGGTATCCTCAAAAATATAGGTTCAATAAAGAAAATATTTTATACTTGTTTGTGAAGTTTTTTGTTTTTTCCTTGCAGTGTATGCATTTGAAGCTTGATATTAAATATTTTGGGACATAAAATGTTTTTCAGGGCATCCTATAAAGTTCCAGTATGAACTTCTCATTTTTTGTCATGTTGATACCAGGTTAATTATATAGAGAATCTGTTTTGGTAACAGCTATGGCTCACAAATTTAAAAAATTAACTTCAGTCTCAAAGCTTGTGAAGTTGAATGTAAATCTTGCAGCACTGATGCTAACAAAATTCTGCAGAGTTTGGATACCTAACTGGGGCTGGATGCTCCTCATCTTCTTGAGATGGAGGGGTAATCTTTGTACCTGTATGGCCAAAGGGTCCCTTCCATATCAGAGTGGAGATTTTGCAAGGTCTGCACACACAGGTAGAAATGCTTGAGGTGAACATAGAAAAGCAGCCTTTGCCTTTCAGAGGGGTGCAATGTACTGTTCACAGGGTGTTTATTACCAGGAAGGAGGTAAATAGTGGAGAGGTTCAGTGCCATTGAATAATGTGAGTCATCTTTATGCAATCAGAGCATGGTATAGAAGAGCTAAAGGCACTGTTCTGTCCCATGTGCTCACCATTATCAGAGCAGCAGAGTGCACAGGGCTGCCAGAAACCTCCTAGGCCTTCTAACCTAACCCTCAGGCTTTCCTGCTTTGGGACTCCAAGAATTCATGTAATAAAAACCCTAGTCTGTTAAATATTTATGCTTAGAGATATTGGTGTGGGGTTTATTTATTTGTGCAAAATGTTTGTCTTAATTAAAAATTCAGGGTGCATAGTTACTGAAGATGTCCAAATCTTTTTTCATCCTTGACATTTTTATGAGGGGAGCACTCTTTAACATCTGTGGTAATCTGATGTGCCTCACCAGCTCATTCATTGTGTTAATCATTCATTCATTCATTCAGACTGGCTTAATTGATAAGATAGCAACTGTAAGGAGCTTGAGTTTGGTGGCTTAAACCAAGGAAAAGGGAATAGTTGCTCAGTATCATCAAAAATGCATGTGGCATATGTGTTTTTCATGAGGTGCTTTTCTCTTTAAAGGAAAGCCTGGCAAAATTAAGTTTGTAGCTACAGTATGTACTGCACCTTCCCTAGAAAAGAGAAAAGATATTATATATTCTTACTATTGCTTACTTAAAATTTAATATCCTGTTTCACTGAAAAATATTTTAATATGTATTTTGTAGTTAGTTCCTTGCTTAAAAAAATCACAACCCAAAATGAAAAAAACTGCAGAAGTGGGAAATGGTTTTCAATCTTGCCAGGTGATATTTATGTCTGGAAATGCGTGGATTTTCAGAGGCTGTAAATTCTGTCAAAATTAATCAGCTTGAGTAAAGGAATCACTGTAACACAGAAATCTACATTTACTGTTTCATTAGGAGCTTAGTTTTATTTGATGTGGGGATATTTAATTTCTTCTTTTCCTCTGGTTTTTTACCAACTCTTCCATTCTGATTTGTGTTTTATACAACTTTCAGAAACTGTATATCCTTGGAGGTGAAGTAGCAGACTCTGCCCAGAAGTGTACCCATCTAATTGCCAGTAAAGTGACCCGAACTGTCAAGTTCCTGACAGCAATTTCTGTAGTTAAGCACATAGTAACTCCAGAGTGGTTAGAAGAGTGTTTCAAATGCCAGAAATTTGTTGGTAAGTTAAATTAGTATTAATTCCTATAGGAAAAGAAAGTTTCATTGACAAGCATGTTTAAATACAATTAATTGTTTTGTCTTCTGACTTCAGTGTTTCTCACCAGTTTTCTAAAGAGTTCAGCTTTTGAAAGCAGAAATTTTAATTCTGTAGCAAGTCTGATTGTAATTGTTCACACCTCTTGAAGAATTATTTGCAAAGTTCTTAAATAATGATATTAGCAGCTAGTTTGTATTCCACTTGAGTTAGATTGTCTTAGTATGGTTAAGCTAAGCTGTCACAAGAATTATGTGTTTATTTTTTTAAAAATCAAGTTCTCTTTCAGCAGAACATTTTGTTTCATTTAGTTTTCATTTGTTCTAATACAGTTTCTTCCCCTTAAATGAAAGAAAAACACACTTGAAAAGTTTGCTTTAGGGTGATTAAATGATTGGATATTGTTAAGTATTGTATTTCTTTCTTGTGTAGCCATTTTGTAGATTTTTATCTGTAGCTTCATTATTTTTTAATTCACCCTTTCTGAAAGGGTAATTATTTGGTTTATGATTGTTTTGTGCTTTTTATATAATTGATTTGTAAGAAGAAAATGTATAACATTGCTGGCTAACCACTGTAACTACTTGTATCTATGGATAATTAGCTGATAAACCAGCAAACATTTCTATAAATCTCAAGGGGACAATTTGCTCACTTCAGCATCAGTGAACTGAGAAACTGAATAATTTGAAAACTTAGAATATGAAGAAAGTCAGGGGATTTAGGATGACTGTTGTGATCTAATATTTGAAGTACTGTAGTTATTTACTGAAATTAGGTTGATTTGTAGCTAATGGGCTGGTTCCAGTTTTGTACCTGCTATAATGATGGAAAATATGGCAATTGTTTACAAAAATTGTCTGAATTGTTTATTTTGTCTTTTGGAAGAGTATTAACACTGTCTCTTCCAAGTTGTCAGGATTGTCCTTGGAAATACCCATTGGTTATCTGTATAATTTTTTTTGTTTTGTTTTTAGACTTAGGGTTTTGGATTAAATTGGATTTAGAAATGTGTTTGACATGGCTTTTGTGGAAAGATAAAGACTGAAATTCCATTCATAATAAAAAATTGGGTGAATAGGAGGACAAGTGAAACAGTTCTTTCTGTTAAGACAGTTTCTGGGCTCTTATAGGTGGTCACAGTAATTTGAATTTAAACTTAATCCTTCTGCTTGATCATTCTCTTTTGCAGAGAAGCAAAAAAATAAAAATTTGCAAGTACCTCCAATAAGTTAGAAAAAGGGACTTGATAGGACTGTGACTTTTGTTAGGTATACAAATGTGAAACAGTTTAATTCTCCAAGGATTTGGTTGTCATCTTTGTAAGAAGCCTAATGAAGGAGGACATTTGAATCATGTTTAATTCTAGTAGGTGTCTGCTGTTCAGAGCCACTCTGCCACCAAGATGTTCTGCTCAGATTCCATCCTGGGCCATGGTGATGTTTGTGTTTTGTGTGCCACATCATCAGTGTTTCTTTTACAGATGAGCAGAACTTTGTGCTCAGAGATGCTGAAGCTGAGGTGCTTTTCTGCTTTAGTTTAGAGGAGTCTCTAAAGAGAGCACAAGTAGCTCCACTGTTCAAGGTATGCAGTTTGCCACATAAATACTTTACTTTAAATACTTGGGAGGTTTTCAGCTTAATTTTATCAGCATTGGGATCACAGATTTTATAGCTGAAAGCAATAGAGCAGGCTGGCATATAACATGAGACATTTGTTACAAATTTTTGTTTTGTTTTTATGCCTGTTTTCTGCCTAAGCATCATTGGGGTGACTCTAAACCCTCTGAATGACTGGATCCTGTAGATGTTAACCAGACAGTCCAGTGATTTGTTCCCTTCGAAAATCTAGAACATTGCTCTGTTACTTGTAAAAAGAAAAGAACTAATGGAAGGGACTTTATTTTATTTCTTTTCTCTTTTTTATGTCAGCCTCATAGTCAGAGCACTTGCCCATAAAAATGGGAGTCTGAGAGTGAGTTTGCCCTTCAGGCTGAAGGAGTTCTAGTGTGAGTCTCTTTGGAGACTGCACTTTCCACCAGGCTGTTTGCTAGGATGGTGCAAAATGTTTTCATGCCTCTGGTTAAAATGACATTACAGTCCAGAGAGGTATCTGGAGATCTGAGTTGCTAAAGATTCTTCAGCCTAACTGAATTACAGACTGTTGATGGAGGTAAACCATCTAGAACGGGTGTTTTTTGACCTGTAATGAATAAGAATCTGTGTCTTCTGTTACATCTAAATGCTACTTTTTCTCTCAGTTTTGCAGATTAAATAGCAAAGTGTTTTCTGGATATTTTTATTCCTAGATGATAAACAGAGATAATATACTTTGTGATCTGATCACCTATCTCAGTCAAGTAGTAGCATAATTTTTGTCAGGAAATAATAAATTTGCTGTTCATTACAAGGTAACAATTCTTTTGTAACATTTGAGATGTCCCTGTGCTCAAAGAAGTGAGCAGCATTGTTCTTATGTATTTTACCAAGCTGCAGTTGTTACTTTACAGGTGTGGAAGTAGGCACACCTGAACTGTTCAAATTTATCAAAATTGAACATTTGCCCCTCGATGGGAAACATCAGCAGTAATTAAGGACAACTCATCAACTCATTAATCTCTGCCCTGTTGTATAAAAGAAGTGTCACATGACATTAAAACTTCATGTGTTGCAGAAATCAGTTAATATAATAATGCTTTTTCTTGTTCTTCCTTTTCTCTTTTTAGGGAAAGTATTTTTACATTACACCTGGAATTTGCCCCAGTCTTTCCACCATGAAAGCTATTGTGGAGTGTGCAGGAGGAAAAGTATTATCTAAACAACCTTCTTTTCGAAAACTCATGGAGCATAAGCAGAATAAAGTGTGTTGAGTGTTGTTTTCTAAAATTTAATTACAATACCTTATCATGTTTTTCTGAGCTTACCATTACTTTCTTTCCTTTAGAGTTTGCCAGAAATAATCTTGATTTCCTGTGAAAATGACCTTCATTTATGTCGAGAGTATTTCGCACGAGGCATAGGTATGTATAAGCTTTTGTTGTGATTGAACAGTGTAACTGTTACCTTGATTTCTTTTTTCTATTTCCTTATTATCATTATTATTATTATTATTATTATTATTATTATTATTCAAAAGAGAGATCTTTTGAAGCTTTCAGATACTAATAGAGGAGTACATGGACTGTCCTGCAAACCATGGAGAAATCCCAGCCAGCTGTTTGCTGGATATATCTCGTAGTTATTTTATAGGCAGATCACCATAAATTTTTGAATTTAGCAACAACTGAAACATCAGTGTGTTCCCAACATTATTCTCATCCTAAGTTCAAAGCACAGCCCTGTACCAGCTCCTAAGAAGAAAATTAACTGGAACTAGGGTACTATTGAAGTATTCATCAATTGGGTTTTCAATTTAGTTGTTTTTCCTTTAGTGTGGAGCCCCAGGCAGTGCTGTATTTAGTAACAGTGTCAGGTGTGAGGGCTGATGGTAGGGCTGTGGTAGTGGGACCACCAAGGTCCAGAACAGCCCCTCCTGAGAGCTGCAGCATGAGGCAGAATTTCTGTGGAGGGAGTGAACTGTATGAATTTTGATATTTCCAGATGTCCACAATGCTGAGTTTGTCCTGACCGGAGTGCTGACTCAAACACTGGATTATGAATCATATCCTTTTTGTGAAAAGACATTCTGCTGCTTAGGGAAGTATGGTTTACTAAAAGTTTTTCTTAATTAGAAACTAATTATTTGTAATTTTTTAGTGTATGTAATGTGTGCTTGGTAGGAGGGTAGTTTAACACCCAAGAAGGTAGCTTAAACTCAACATGGAACTACTTTTTAATGGGGAATACTTCAAGGGAGGAAGAAGGCAGGGTGGTCACAAGGACTAGTAAATATTAGTAAATACTAGAATAAATTAGTAAATTAAGCAATGGAAAAAGAACTTGCACTAAGGGAAGTATTTGGCACAAGTTGATTTCAGATGAGAAAAGCAGCTTTTTAATTAAGATTACAGACCCTGTTTGATAAATGCAGTAAGAGCTCTGTGTCTGTATGCATGTTTTTTATAGAACTTGTATTTTCTGTCATTTCTTACAGTTGTTCTTTCTTAACAAGCTCACATATAAATTTACTTGATGGATAGTAAAATGCCTTACTGCTCCAGAATCCTTGGAGCATTATATCTAGCTGTTCAGCCATTGTACAAAGCAACTAGAACTTCCTGTGGATGCTGTTTTCCAGCTGTTTTCCTAGAGATGATGAGCAGTTTAAAGCAGGAAAGCGAAAATAAACTGCATCTTTTTTAGGATGTGTAATTTTATTATGCTGAAACATAATTTACTATGTTTTGTATTATACTACCATTTTAAAAGAGCCCACTTTAGGTATCATGATGAGCCCATTTTTAAGCATTTTAAAATAAATTATGGTACTTCAGCCAAAAGTGTAATTTGGATGTAAAAATAAAAGGGCTTGCTATCTATTAAATTATGGATGTTGAAGATGAAAATGTTTTGTACTTTATTTTTATTTCTTATACTCTATTTTCTTTTATATTGATACTTTGCCCATATTTGAAATAAATGTACTTTTAAATGTTTTACTCTATATTTTAGTGGTCGTTCATTTTTTTGAATACTGTGCAACAATGGCACTCTGGTAAGAGTAAATTACTCAAATCTTTTTCCAAGCAATGTGAAATTATTTTAAGCTTATTTTACCAGGTATGTTTTAATATATGAATCCCAGTGCTTTAAAGGGAAATTGTTGTAAATGTATATATGTGTTTTTACTGAAGCAGAGAAGCAGCTTGAAGGAGAAATTATAACCCTGCATATTCCACTGTTGTGATAACTTTTTGTTTGTATAGTGAGTTTTACTAAATAAATGTTAAAAAACCAGTCTCCTGAATCTATATTTAGTTGTATTTCCTAAAACACACACAGTTCTAATAATCTGATTTGAACATTTTTATCAGTTTAGATTGCAGTAGATGAAAAAGGGATCCTAAAAGCATTTATTTTCTTTCTGATCAGCAAGACAATTCAGCTCAGATGCTGTACAGACAAGTGAGTATCTGCACTCTCCCCCATCAAGGAAATTACTGATTTCAAATCTCTCTTGTGCTGTGGCTTAAAGTGTAAATCCAGCTGGTGCTTGGATTTACTGATTCTGTTGCCTTTTTCCCAATACCTTAGTTGAACAAAGTACTTAAGTGAATGACAAATTGCTGCTGTGAGGACACAGTGGTAGTAAATGTTGAGATGAGTGGGGTCCCACAGAGGTCATGGTGTGCCTGTTGCCTTTTATTTCTGGCTCTGGTTCCTCAGCTGTATCCATGTCCTGACTTGCTGCTCTGCTTGGCTTTTCTTTTGGGAGCAATAGGGGGCCATGTGAGGAGCACAGGAATGGGAACATTTCTGCCAGTGTGGCTTTTGGTAAGGTGGCAAAGTGGGATAAATGAGAATGTTGTACTTTGGTCACGAATTTTTAAGTGAATGAAAGGTTGGAAAGGTGTGGCAAGGATGGGAGGAAATGGTATTTTTCACAAATGCCATTTACTAGTGTCAGGGTTCTGTGTTTATTCTTAGTGTGATGTTCAGCTTTCTGAGGTGCAGCTTGCTTTTCATTATGAGACAGATGAAGGAAAAGTCTGTGATATGTAGACCTAAGGCTGGAAATTAATGATATGATTTTATACTTTAACTTTTAAAAATAGTAAAAAAAGGAGGAGACACTGCAGTGGGAGTTAATTTTGGTCAATGAGTGTGGTACCAATGACTTAAATTGTTCAAACGTGGACCTGGCAAGTCTGGTCTCCCTATTAAGAGGGAGAGAACATCTCTGAAATCTGACTTCAAGAGCCTTGCAGAGACACAACTCTCAACAGTTCAACAAAGTAATTTAGTTATTTAAATCTTTCAGAATGTAGAAAATTAATAAAGTTAATCCCACCCTAAAGAATGTTGTAATACCTTGCATGAATATTATTTTTTACTGAAGAAATAAATGCACCTTTTTCCCCACTTAAGAATGTAATACTGAAATGATCTAAAACTGTGTTAACCTTTGTATGGCTTGAGACTTCCTTCATTGTACTTGTTACCAAGTGGCAGGAAGGTTTTTGAGTGCCTTTCTCTTTAAAACAATTATCAGCTGTTGCAGCTTGTGAATGCTTTTGTGTTACACAGAACTTAGCTTGAATGCATATTTTGTACCTGTTGTGCCTTCAAGTCTTCTGCCTGCCTTCCCAATGATGTGTTGTCCTACCAAGTGTAAATTCTGCTTTCAGAGAGACACACACATAAGGAGTCAGCTCAGCTGTGCACAAAATCAGACTCAAGACACATGGCATTGCCCCCACTGGGTCCTAGAAGCTGAAGAGACCTGGTACAGCAGCTTGGTAAAGGTGAGAGCCTCGCTGAGGGAGAGGCAGAGGGCAAACAGGTTTGGATGTGTTGGCAGTTTCACCCTCAGCAGCGTAGACTGCTCCACTCCATAATCATTTATACTCACAAGGAGTTCTCTGCCTTTTGTTAGATTGGCTTCCTCCACATTTTCCACAATGGAGCAATGTTGAGGATTTGTAATACCTTTGCCAAAAACTGTTAAGAGTTAAGACATGTGAATGCAGTAGCATCTGCAAGGTAAATTTCCTTACAAAAACTATCCAAAATGTTGTCAGATACTGCATAGAGAAGCTCAAAGAAAATCAAATGTGATCATGGAACAAATGAACCCCGTGGGAAACATGAGTGATAATGCATCTGTTTCATCATCAGTAAAGACAGTGTGTT
This sequence comes from Erithacus rubecula, assembly GCF_903797595.1. Lineage (NCBI taxonomy): Eukaryota > Metazoa > Chordata > Aves > Passeriformes > Muscicapidae > Erithacus > Erithacus rubecula. The sequence goes on along the minus strand of NC_136689.1, from coordinate 7,196,050 downwards.
TATTTAGCTAACATACAAGAATGACTGATTTGATTAACCTTTCAATTAGAGTGAAAAACACAACCTGCCAAGAAATAGTCTTTCAAGAGCCACAGGAGCTGTCCAGAGCCAACTGGCTTGCACAGATGTTCCTGTGTGTGTGATTAGTGATAGAGAAGGGGTTTGATGGAGTATTCTGGTACAGCATTGCTGTTATGAACATGCTCTTGCCTTAGTAGAAGGTTGTAATACTTATGTCCATTTGATCCTGTGCTCTGTATCAGGGGGAAAAAAGTACCTTTTCGTATTGTCACAAAAGATCCATAATACAAAGTACAAAACTTGTGTTTTGTAGAAAACCTGTTCTGATAAAGAAATTATTTAAAGGTAAATGTAGAATATGTCTAACAGCAGAAGCATTCCATCAGTTAGGGATGTGTTGGAAGTCAAGCACACATGGTCCCCACCTGTTCCTGTGCAGCTTTCTTCACTGGGAGTCATCAAGTAGAACTGTGGAACAGATTTGCAGAAATACATCTGGAAGACTCTGGAGGTTAAGTGCTCAGTATCTCAAAGGCAGCCTATGTGGGCATTTTGTTCCTGCATTTTGCTGCCCTCAAGAAAATAAAGAAATCATCTTTGTATTTAGTCAGAAAATCCATTTTTCCACAAGGGGTTGGTGATGTTCATTTCATCCCATACACTTCCAGCAGAGTCTGGCTCTTTTTGTGAGCCACAAGAGGCTCCTCCCAAGGGACAGGTATGGTTGAGAAGCTTCCTCAGTGGGATAGAGGAGCTTTCCCTGGAGAACTGAGCCCTCAGGAGATGAGCTCTTCAGAGGGAATTGTTACCTGCATAATCTGTATCCAGACAAGTGTGAAGACTGAGGGAAAATACTCCCACCTTCACTAAGAGGGTAAATTTTTCTTGATTTGGGTAAATCCTTGTGCAGTGTTTTGTCACAAAGAGACCAGGCTGTGTCTGGCACAGAGGAAGCATCAGTAACAGGGAGCACTCCAGATCAGACACAGCTTTGAGTGGTTTGTCCTTGTAGCAAGCTACACCAAAAAGAAAAACAGTATTTTAAGCTCAAGAGGCCAAATTTTATTAGTATGTCAACCAAAGGACTTTTAAATGAGGCAGCTCTATCAAAGAGATGGAACTAAAGTTTCCCTCCCTGCTTTTTGTGTCTTTATAGGACAAATCCTCATTTAATTCCATTAACTTGGAGTGTGTGGGCAATTACACAGCCCTTTCTGGTGACAGGAATTTTCTGCTGCAGATACTGCAAGCATCTTAATAAGCAAATAGACATCCTCACTATTTTCATGGCTTTTGGGATTTGAAACTTAAACTTGATAAACTCACAGCATTTTATTGACAATAACTATGCCATACAGTCACTTCCTGAAAAAAAAAAGTATTTGAACTGTATTTGTGAAGGCTGGATCAACCCCTGGAACCCAAAAGAATGGAGCCCACCAGCTTTCCAGAGGCCAGGCTGGAGCAGAGGGAAGGAAGAGGAGCTCAGTGATAAGAGCAGGCAAAGTCAATCTTCCCTAGAGGGGCCCTCTGAAAAAAAGTAGATACCTCAAAGCAGCTCAGAATTTTCTATGTTCTGTTAAAGCAATCAAATATTTTCAAAGGAAGAAGGGAGAGAAAAGTGTGATTTTTCATGTGACAGTTGTGGCTTCCAGCCCAGCATGGAGAGAGGCAGATGAGCCACCAGGCCAGCCTGAGAAATCTGAATTGCAGATGAGTCAGGAGGGGTTAAAAAGTTACCGAGCTGTGTCTGGGCTGGGAGCTGCAGGGCGGTGACAGATGTGACATAGAGCAGCTTCAGTCTGCAGTGACGTTCTGCTGCTCACCTGGGAAAGTGCTTCCAGAGCCCTTCCGTGGTGACTCACCAGCACTCAAACCTGGATGCTGCTGTAGCTACACTGATCCTGCAGACAGCTGCAGGTTTGTGGAGATGTGCCTGACATGCACTGGAAGAAAAGGGAAGGACCAAAACACAGGCACGTTCTTCCTCTTCCAGCATCCTTTGGCTGGGGGGCTGCACAGTTGCAGCTCACACCACCTAAGGGGAGAGCTCAGAGGAGCTGTGGTCCCAGGTGTATTTAAATCACCTCTCCAGCAATGTTTCAAACACAACAAACCCATGCAGCTCTACCTGGACAGAGTGAGACTCCCACATCCCTACCAAAATCAGTGCCTTGCTTCTCATGCACTGAGTGTGTGGGTCAATCTGTTCTTCCTACTCCCACATTTCACACTGCTTTTGCTCCTTGCTCCTATTTCCTCTTTGCCTAGAGAAGTCTGCAGTACCCATAAATTTAACTTTCCAGACTCTCTAGCTGCTGCTGGGCTCTAGACTTCTTCACCTGGCCTCCCCAGTGCCAGCTTTGTGACAGAGCACCCAGCACAGTATAAAAGCTATCCAGCATATTGGAAGTGCTACTTAGGGCATTAAAAGCAATTTTGTAAAAGTATTTTGTGTCCTTAGCCTCTGAACAGCCTAACCCCCCCCAGGCTGCTGTCTGCAGCATGAGCAGCAGCTCTCATTTCCATCTGTGCTCTTCAACTTGGCTGTTCCTCACGTGAACATGGGGTCACAGCAGGGCTCTGGAGGGGAAAGGGAGCAGTTTGCTCACAGATTCTCCAGTTTCTTTGCAATTAATATCTCAACATGTTGGTTTTATAGAGCCTTTTCCTCTTGGTCCACAGTGACTGATACAGCTTAATTTCCTCTCTTACCATCACAAGAAGTTCTGTATTGTGAATTGCATTTCTACTTCCAAGGAGCAGACAATATAATAAAGAACAGTTATTAAAGAAGTCCCTCTCTTCATCTTGGTAGAAGAATGTTTGCAAAATGCTTTACAAGAAGAGAGAATATATTCCTAGAAGAGTTGATCAGAGTGGCCTTCAAGCTCTTAGTGATGTGTGCACCTGGAGGAAAGGTTTTGTGATTGGAAGCTGGTCAGTTTTATCTGGTGACATCATCTGATTAAGTGACACTATCCCTCTCAGCACAGGGTGAGCTGGGGGCTGTGTGAAGCCCTGAGAGCAGCAGCCACCCATCAGCAATACAGCAAGAGAACAAACCAGCCTGGGGGCTGAGCTGTGCCTCTCTGCAGATCATTTTGAATGATGAACTATTCACAGAGCCCATTCTCACATGGATGGGGCTTTCTGAGAACCTAGAAAGTTATAAGAGCTAAATGAAATGCTGGACTCAATGGCAAGGGAAGGCAGGAGATGTGATGGGAGCTGAGCATCCCATGTGGGCATGGTCTTGCTTTGAAAGATGCAGGGATAATAACAAGCAAGAGTGGAAACTTCATGTTAGTGCCTCTGAACAATGACAGAAAATGTACCCTGCCCAAAAATGGGGTTGTGTGTAATTTTGTAAGGATAGGAGCCTCTGGGAACTGAAAAATTAGTAAATTATTCCATTTGAATTGAAGTACATTGCAAGAAACTCAGTTTTAATGAAACTAGTTTGGGGGTTTTTTACTAAGAAGGCAAAATGAATTATTAAAGTATCAAATAATAAAGTAACTCATATGAAACTAATTGAGAAAATTAAGCAGAAACAAAACCACTATAATCAAACATGCTCAGTGTGGGGAAACTGAAAACTGGGAATTCTCCTTTCCAGTTTTGCAGCAGCAACACTTGTAACTGCTGAAACACTAAGTCGTGCAGTTTATCCAAACTCTGAACAAAACAATGAAAGAAACTTTTGGAGTTTATCTTTTCCTCAAGCACCACACTAGGCATAAATGCTAACTTACCACCTCCTCCTTGTGGCACCTCTTGACAACAGCAGCACATCATGCAGCACTTCAGGGTGGTTCAGTCATTTATTTAGCTGACCTGTTATTAATTGTTTAACCTGCAGTTGCACAGACCTTCAGAATTCATCACCCTCCCTCCACAAACAAGCTGCACACAGCCATGGAGCCCTTTCTGAGCACAGGTGAAGTTTCTGTCCTAAGCATCCTCTAAGGGGTAAGAAAAAAGAGGGGCAGAAGTGGAAGGAGAAGTATGTCCTTCAGAGGACTGTCAGGAAAATTACAGATTTGATAGCACCATCCCATAAATTTTTTAAGCTCAGCACAGGAAATATAAGGGCAGAAACATCTCTTTTTTACCTATAAAAATTTAAATAAATTTCTTCTCCTTTGAGAAGGAACTGTACCAAACACCAGCTGGCACAGGGTTATATTTCACAGGGGAAAAACATGATTCCTGGGCTTCTCTGCTTTTCAAATTGGAAAATGACAAGGTTGAAGGAGCTGTTGCAGCCAGTGCCACTTTGCTTTACTTTTTTCTGTAGAAAGTCTGGTTTCCTTTGCTGTGGTGAGTACAGCTCCCTGGATTTTTTGGAAAACAATAACATGTTTGTGCCCTATGGGGAGAATTTATTACATCAGGAAAACTGAGTTGCTCTCTCTGGTTTCTGCCCTTTAGCTGCTGAATCCAGTGAAGAAAGTCCAGGTAACAGATTTTGCCTGGGGAATGAAAACACGTGTTTAATGTGAAGCATGGGAGTAGCTGTACCGACCTCTGGTGATTATCACCAAATTTACACCCAGCCCTAAAGCACCAGGGCTGGGGTTACCCGGACCAGACACAGCCTGGAAACGAACAACCCAGGCAGGGTCACAGCCACCTGCTCCAGTCTCCTGCATTAACTCCACTCACAGTTAATTTTTACCCATCATGGCAATTTTCTTCCAAAATGTGTGTTTTGTGCTGCAAGTGCACAGAGCCAGGTCTCTGTTTTCATTGCTGGCTTCTCTTGCAATTCCATGCTCTGCCAGTTTGCAGTGAGTCCTGGTTTCAGCAAAGATGAAAACTTGTCCTAGTAACTTAACAACATCTGCCTCTAAAATGCACAGGTCATGCAACTGTTTTAGCGTGACAGAGAATCTGTGTGACAGTGCCACTTACTGTCTGCATAGAAACAAATACTGAAGAAAGGAAGAAGGAAATACAGCCTTATCAGTGTGGCCTGTTGCTGCTCTGCAAGTCCTGAATGAGTGCCACCTGTTCCTTCCAAAACACATTCCTGGGATTTGAAAAGGGCACCTCCATCACCTGCAGCTGCTGCTTCTGGGAGGGATAAAGTACCAGTCAGCACACATGTGGCAGAGATTTCCATATAATCATTACTTGCAGCTCCTCTTAGATAAATAGGCACTGATGGACCCTTTTAAAAACAGATGACAATAAGCAGAGGCAAGAAAGTGTCGCTAGGTACCTGTCACAGGCACACCAGAGTGCTGCTTTCTCAGCAAAATGGGTTCCAGTCTCAGGGTCCTGTGGCTCCTAACAGGGAGAACAGGATAATTTGTGCTTTGTGGTCCTGGCAAGGACCTTCTGGAATGAGGGTGGGAATTGCAGCACATCTGTTGTGTCTGCAGCCCACCTCTCCTCCCAGCTGTGCTCATGTGTTTGGGTTGGTGCTCCTCATGCACAAGTGTGACCAAACACTGTTAAAGGCAGCACTGAGACAAGAAGGTTTTCTTTAGGACATCGTGTTAAAAAGTGCTTGGGGGGACTGGATTGTGTCATGGAATTGCTCTGGCATGGCTGTAATGAGTCTGCTAATGCTGGTTTGTTTTGGTTGTTGATTTTCTTGGGCTCTGCAGCCTGGCAGAACCCTGGGTTCTTGCTGTTCACCTCCTGCATCATTTTTGCAGTGAATTGAAAGCTGGTGAGATTAAACAGATGTATTGTTTAAAAATCCACCATCACAACAGCTTTAGGTGTGTGATGTTTTCTTGATACAATGTCCCTCCTGTAAGAATATTTTATTTAATACTGATGGTCATTAAGCAGTTATCTAATGCTGCATGTTTAACTGTTGAGGCATTTGTGTACTGAGTCTCCCAAATAGACATCCTTGTCTCTCATATTTGATTTCATTAGTTATACAGCTTTTGAGCACAAAGCCAAGTTCTTAGTAACAGAGAAAATAACAGCAAAAGTTCCTCTGGACCCTTTGTCCTCTCTGTTGATCTGGCAGCATCACAGAGGACAGATTGTCTGTACAAAGACCTCTGAAATTACATGAATCATTTGAGCAATGTGAGCCCCAGCACTTGCTGTTGCCACCCCAGAAAGCTTGGGGTCCAGTGTGATTGAAATTTAGGACATTTAAAACATATTTTTGCCATCTAATTTTGAAGGGCTTAAGCTTTAATCATATTTTCAAGCTTTTCTCATCAGCCACAGGTATAAAAACATGTTTTCATATAAGGAATGGAGAACTAAGCATTTTGTAAATCATAGAATGGTTTGAGTTGGAAGGGACCAGGTTGCTCCAAACTGCATCCAACCTGATGTTGAACACTCCCAAGGATGGGTAGGAGAGTCCCAACAGGTCCAGGTGTTGTGCTGGGAGCCCCAGAGCAGGATGCAGCAGGTGGGATCTTATGAGGACAGAGCAGAGAGGGAGAATCCCTCCCTCAATGTGCTGGCCATGCTGCTTGTGATGTAGCCCAGGATATGTTGATTTTTCTGGGCTGCCAGTGCACATTGCCAGGTCATGCCCAATTTTTCATCTCCCCTTGTCCCCAGGTCCTTTTCTTGGCAGAACTGCTCCAAATCCCTTCATTGGTTTTGTGCTGGTTCTGGGGGTTTCCAAGCCTCAGGAGCAGGACCTGGCCCTTGGTGACTCCAGGAGCTGCAGAGCTGACAATGGCAGTGCCACAATGGCAGTGCCACCCAAAGCACAGTGACAGTGCCACCCAAAGCACAGTGAGCTGCAGAGCTGCCAGCTCCTGTGATCTACTCAGTGTTCCAGGGCAAAAGCAGAGCTTTGAAAACTGCCCCTGAGCTGTCACAGAGCAGTGAGCTCTTTATAACACAGACAACATAGGATCATGATGGTAATTGAGTACTTATAAAAAAAAAAGAAATCCTCTTGTGCCCTGGGTATGGAATACCTAATCAAATCATGTTTATTTCCCGGCGCCAGGCTGCTAATTTGCTTTGATTTAGAATTTATAAAGATAATTGTGGATGTGTGCATCTGCGTAGGTGGCTGTGAAAAGCCTTTCCTCTCCATTTAATAAGCAGCACATTAACATGGACTGCCTTCATTTGGCTTCCCTTTTCCAATGCCATCGATTCCAGTCCCTTTGTTAAAGGAGATGATGGAGCCAGGGAAGGCCAGTGCTCCCACCAGAGCTGTGGGAGCTGAGCATCCTCTCATGGATCTGTGGGATTCCCCTTGCCCTGGAGGAACCCTCAGGGTAAAAACAGGGACAGATTCTCACACTGTAGAGCTCTGACCTTAATATTCTTGGAGGCACCTTGTGGAAGCCATTTGCACACATTTACCCCTGGTTTAGTGTTATTAGAACTGGAATGAGCTGAAAGTTGGAGTAGATGTGGTGTCAGCAGAGCACAGAAAATTATTCCTGTTTACCAGAGCACTTTTCTTTAGGCCTGATTGCTACCTTCAGATGGTCCAAGGGATGAATCCCTGCTCCCACCTGCCTGTGCCCTGGTTCTGTTTGGTGCTGACCCTTTGCAGCTGTCACACAGTCAGACACTGCCCAGGCTGTGCTGTGGCTGCACACCTGGAGTACAACTCAGCCACCCCCACCCCTTTTTTGCTGTTTATTTCACTCAAGAAGAACTCCACAGATCACCCTGCCTCAACCTCCATCCAGCCAAGGCTCCCTCCCAGGTACCAGCACTTACCTGGCAGATATCTGTGTTTTTGAGCCTAATGGCTCAGAGCAGTTTTAAAGGTGAGGAGCAGAGATAATATGAGATCATGTGTCTGGTGTGGGGAGCCTTCACACACAGGGTCAGCCTGGCCCCTCAGTACCCACACTTGTAAGAGAACAGTAACTACAGACATGAAAGTGGAACAAAGATGAGAACTACTCTTGGCACTCCCACTCCCCCACTCATAAATCAACCCCAAAAATCATGGCAAAGAGGCTGGAGCACTGCTGGGGTGGGATTGCACTGGCTGTGTTGCTGCAATAACCCAGAATGGGGCTCAGGCAGTTCTGCTTCTGTGTGTGCTGAGAGCAAAGCAGATTTGATAAAGGACATCCTGGATGTTGCTGTGACCTTTGTCTGCCCTCTCCTTCCCCTGCCAACACGAATTTTCAATGGTCCATACAGGCACTGCTGCCATCTTCTCACATGGGCTTAATCACATACAGACACATGCATTGAAATTCAGAGACCACCTTCCTTCTGATGTTTCTTGCAAAGAGAGAGGAATCAGTGTTTCTGGCCTTCAGGGATGGAAGCTTTCTCTAGAGATAGTTCTTGTCATCTTTTTTCCACTCATGGAAATGGTGATTAACTCCTGCAACTTCCCCAAAGTGGCTTAAAATGACAAGCTGTTTGAAATATTGTCCCCTAAGTCCTTGGCCACTCACTCCAGGAGAAGTCTCATCATCCCAGTGTGACATCTCAAAGTCAAATGATGATGGGCAGAAACCAGGATGAGATCCAGCTCTTCTGCAGAAACAGCAGGAGGGTGCTGCCTGTCAGGGTCCTGATTCAGCCTGTTTGCCAGTGCCAAGCTCCTCTCAATCCTTGCTTCCAAGACCCATTTTGTGGCTTTAGGATTTCTAGATATGGATTTAGCAATCTGTGTTGAGGGGAGAGAGGTTGTCCCAGTTCAGCATTTGGTGTCACTGCTCTGTTTTTAGCTATTCCCTCTCCCTGTAAATGACATTTTTTAAATGACAAATGTTTTACCTAAGCTGGCCTGGTATCATTTCATATGAAAGGGGTGCTGCCTGAGGGAATGCCCAGTGCTGGGTGGCTCCTTGTCCCAGGAGCAGCTGGGCATGGGGAGGCAGCTTGGGGCTGGTGTGAAGGCAGGGCTGCAGCTGCCAACCCCAGGGATGCTGCTGCCAACCCCAGGGATGCTGCTGCCATCCAGACAAGGATGCAGGGAGCAGCACCCAGGGCAGGCAGACAGCCAGACATGTGTGTCTGGAAAGCCTTTTGAGCGTGAAATTATTCCTTTACCTGCTTCTTTAGCTGTTCAACAACAGGAAACAAAAGCACCACTCAGAGTGTCTGCCCTCCCCAGGTGAGCTCAGCCTGTGTTGGGCAGCAGTTCTGTCTGACACCTGTAAAAGATGAACAGACACAACTTTGTCCTCTAAACATGCAAAAGAAACACTGGAGAACTCCCCTGTTCATCTAGAGGGAATGTCCAGTCAAAGGGAGCCTGATGCCAGCCCAGACCAAACATTTGCAGCCAGAATGGGACGTCCCCACAACAATAAGCAGCAAAATTTTTCACCATCCCTGTGGATCTTGTCAGAAGCTGAGAGCCTCTTTGCCACTTGTTCAATCCCTGAGTTGCAGCACTACTTTCCCCTTGAAAGTCTGTTTCTCATGTTCACCAGCAAAGCAGGGTTTCCTGAGCTCTTACAGAGGCAGTTTCTTTCCCCTGCTTTGCACAGGAATTGCAGCACATGAAGCAGATTTCTTGTATGATGAGAGGATGTTTTGCATACATCCCTTCAGAGAGCTATTGCTGCACCTCTGGGGAGCTGGAATACTATATCTAATAATGCACCTTAATTAAAATAAATAGTGCTCCTAATCATGTCTTGTCACACAGTTTGTACCCTATAATCTATCAGTGTGATGCAGCTATGAATAAAACATTAAAAACATATTCATATGTAATTTTATCCATACAAATGTGTTGCTCATGGGCTTCACATGTTGCTCTTAGTCTTTTATGAAGATGCTGCAGGTCACATCATGGTTTCCTTAAACTATGTTTTCATAACTTTAAGGAGTTGATTATTCAAGAATCAGCTTTGTAGCTGTGAGGATGCTGGGAACAAGAGCAGTGTCTCCTAAAAAAATGTATCCATGGAATGAAAATGGGGGAGAAGAAAATGAAAATAAAGGGAGTTGCAATTTACAGCTAATGCCATAAATTAGGCTTAGTCAAGCAACAAGATCAACTTTCACAAACATCACAATGAAGGAATCATTCCAGGACTGGTGGAAATAGGTGGCACTTGTGACTTAAGAAAGCCGTGGATTCATCCTGCTTGGGATAAAAAGCATCTTTGCAGAGCATCACTTCACATCTGGAATCTCTAAGTGATCCCAGCACTTCTGAGGAACATCAGAATCTGGGTCACTACAATGGTCTGCTTTTAGGATTCAGAGACAGTCTGGGTTCCATAAAACTTCTGGCTATCTGAATCCAGGCTCATCTGACTTCTCAATATGAAAATAAATTAAAAAGCTTATTGTACACATTCAGCCTAGAAAAAGAAAATTTTAAATATTGTCTGCAAGTATCTTGTCCCTTATCAGTTATCTTATTGGTAGAGAAGAGAGACTCTTCTGTTTTCAGTCATCCAGAATTGTTTTTTATTAACTGAAGTAGTAGTTTAGTACTCAAAGGATAGGCTGGATTTGGTACAGGTCACTCTGATAAGTCAGGAAGTGCACAGAGGCTGCTGGAGGTGATTTCCTGATTCCTCACAGGAGGAAAGGATCCATTCCAAAATCAACTGATGAAGCAAATGGAGCTGGGTTTAACAATGGCTCCAACCCATAATTCAAACCTGCTTCTTGGGAAGAAAGGTAACAGTAAAAGGAATTATTAAGTCAACAGTTTTGCATTGCAATGATCACTGAGGTATGTGATCACCTCCATGAAAATTTCACTGGAGGAGACACCTGGATTTGTGCTTGGCACTCCCTGCCTTTGGAGTCTCCTTTGCAGACACCTGTGAAAGTCTCTTTTTTGTTCACCCTCCTTGACTGAGATGGGTTTTCTACTTTTAATTTTATGAGAAGAGATTGAATGAGTCACAGAAATAGGAAATTAGTTTGGGTCTCGGGTCTCAGGTCTCAGGAAGACAATGCTGTGCAGTAAGGGCACAAAGCACAGCACCGAGCTGACCCCTGGATGCAGAGGGCGAGACCCCTCCCCAGGGGTGATCCTCAGCACCGCAGATCTGGGCTGGGAGAACTGAGGCCAAATTCTCTGCAAAGGCACGGGGGGAGTGCTGGAATTCCCCTGCAGCGCTCCTGCAACACGTAACAGCGTGTGACGGGACAGGAGGAGGTGACAGAGCAGAATTTATGTCACTGCTGGGGGTTTGTACCGGTATGTGGCACAGGGACAGCCTGATGCACCCGCTGTTCCTCCGGGCTCCGAGCACATCCCAGCGCCCGAAACAGCGGCTGGGGCGACAAGGGGAGAGCGGGCGGTGACCGGGACATGGGCAGTGACCGGGACAGAGACAGTGACCGGGACACCCATGGACAGTGACCGGGACACCCATGGACAGTGACCGGGCCATCCATGGGCGGTGACCGGGCCATGGGCGGAGTGGGGGCGGTGGGTCCCGGGACACCACGGGCCGGGGAGGACACGGCGGGTCCGGAGGTCCTGCGTTGGCCGTGTGTCTGTCCGAGTCCCTGTCCGTGTCTCTGTCCGTGTATCTGTCCATGTCCGTGTGTCTGTCCTTGTCCATGTGTCCATGTTCATGTCCGTGTCTCTCTCTGTGTCTGTGTCCGTGTGTTCGTGTCTCTGTCAGTGTCTCTATCCGTGTGTCTGTCCGTGTATCTGTCCCTGTGTCTGTCCGTGTCTCTGTCCGTATTCGTGTGTTCGTGTCTCTGTCCGTGTGTCTCTGTTCTTGTGTCTGTTCATGTCTCTTTCCATATCCGTGTCCATGTCCCCGTGTCTCTGTCCGTATCCATGTCGCCGTGTCTGTCCGTGTCCCCATGTCCGTGTCCCCGTGCCCCCGTGTCCGTGTCCGTGTCCCCGTGTCTGTCCGTGTCCCCCTGTCCGTGTCCATATCCGTGTCCCTGTGTCCGTGTCCCCGTGTCCATGTCCGTGTCTGTCCGTGTCCGTGTCCGTGTCCCCGTGTCCATGTCCGTGTCCGTGTCTGTCCGTGTCCGTGTCCGTGTCCCTGTGTCCCCGTGTCCGTGTCCATGTCCATGTCCGTGCCCGTGTCCGTGTCCCCGTGTCCGTGTCCGTGTCCCCGTGTCCGTGTCCGTGTCCGTGTCCATGTCCATGTCCGTGCCCGTGTCCGTGTCCCCGTGTCCCCGTGTCCGTGTCCGTGTCCCCGTGTCCGTGTCCATGTCCATGTCCGTGCCCGTGTCCGTGTCCCCGTGTCCGTGTCCCCGTGTCCCCGTGTCCGTGTCCTGTCCGCTCCCCGCGCTCCTCTGCCGCCCTCTCCCGCCCGTCCCGCTGCACTGCGCTCCGCTCTCGCTCCCTCCGCTCCGCTCCGCCTGGCGAATCCCCTCTGGATCCCGCTCCCTCTACCGCCAGCGCACCCCTCAGCCCTGTCCCTCGGGGCCACAGCGACGCGCCCGGTGAAGGAATATTTCCCAATATCCAAGCTAAACTTCCCTTGGCACAGCTTGAGCCTCTTTGCCTTGTCTGTGGCTGGCTTCTTGGGAGAAGAGGCTGATCTCTTCCTGGTTGCAACCTCCTTTCAGGGGTTGTAGAAAGAGAAAAAGGACCCCCCGAGCTCCTTTTTCCAGGCTGACACTCCCTCAGCGTCTGCCCATAAAACTCGTGCTTCAGCCCCTTCACCAACTCTGCTGCCACAATGTGCTTCCTGTAGTGAATGCCCCAAACTGAGCACAGGAATTGATGTGTGCTGTCACCAGTGGTGAATACAGGGGGGATGATCCCTGCCCTGGTCCTGCTGGTCACACACATGGCAAGATGTTCGATTTTTTCCTCTTTTAAATATAAGTAAAATTATTATTTCCCTGTCCCAATGCTGCCACGGCTTTCAGGAGTTTATTTCCAGGGATTTACTTTCCAAGAGAGCTGAGATGTGGAGGTGCCAGTGGCATGCAGGAGTGACACCTCTGCCCACCCCTCCTTGGGCACCTCGTCCTCACTTTGCTCACCCCAAGGGAGTCTGGGCAGGGTGATATGTTTCTCTATCAACCACAACAGTCCAGGTCACTTTTAAGGCTGCAAAAAAAAGTCCTGCTGATGCCTCCACCCACAGATATTATTTCCAGTTTCAGTTTGGTTGGAGAGCATCCAAACATCCCTGCCCAAACCTCTCTGTGCTTGTCCCGAGGTGCTCATGCCACGTGAGCTGTGTCACTGAATTTGGGCCTTTTATGCTAATTCTGGGCTTTGACTGTGAAGCAGCAGCTCTCATTTCTGTGTCAGGTCCTGGAATGTGGGGAGTTTATGAACCAAAGCAGCAATGTCAGTCCTTCACCAATGGGAATTTGTGTCCATGAATTTGATTTACACCTCTGACTTTTCCCTTCCTATTTAAAACTGCAGTGATGGTCCTGAGCCAGGTAAAAGCTAATCTAACCTCACCTCATCTCACCTCACCTCATCTCTCTCCACACTCCATGAGAAAGAAATGGATTCTAGAATGGCAGAACAAACATCACGTGCTTTCAGGGGACTTTTTCTTGTGCAGCTTCACAGATATGCAGGACTATCACTGACTTTCCATGAGGATATTTAAGGTTATCATTCAATGCAGGCACCAGTTTTCCCACAGAGCTCAGTATTTTTGGGTCTGTTATCTCTGCTAACACTGAGCAGTGGATAGGGACTTTTAGGGCTTGAAGAAGGAGGACAGGCAGGAACATTGCATAAGACTTGCTTAGCTAAAATTGTAACACTATTTACACTATGGACACCCATCCTGGTGTTCCTTTTCATTCTCACGTGATACCTTCCAGTTTTCTCTTTTATCTTTAGGGCAATAGGCATTTTTTTTCTGTTTCTGTGGCTGAACTGACCTATCACCTGTTTGTTTGACTGTCAGTGTAGTGGGAATTATAGAGTTCTAATCCCAGAGATTCTGGGCATAAAGTCTGACTTCCTGATCTTAGCAAGAATGAAAGGAAGTTTGAAAATTTAGGGATAAAGTTGGGCAGTGCATCTGCAGAATGGGAGGAGAGGGAAGGAGTGGAATGGAGCAGTGGGAGGTGGAGAACTCTCCACTCACATTCTGGCTGAATTTCATCTGGGGGCACCAGGAGCACTCCTGGAGTTCAGTGATTTGTGCAGATATTCATGAGTCATAGGATCTGAATCCTTTCTTTGCTGTTGCCGGCTCTGGTGGGACCCTCCCTCCTGCCCAGATGCCCTCGGGCGTGGCAGAACAAGGTGAGGTCAGGGCTTGGCTATTCCTTTGGCTGTCCCTGTGCCCAGCCCGGTGTCTCAGCTCTGTGCAGCAGATTCCACTAGATGGAGCGATGGCTGAGCTGCAGCAATCCCGAGGAAAGGCTTGGAAGTGCTTTCACCGGGGAACAGCCATTGACAGTACACAGTTGTGTTTCCCTAAGACTTCTGTAGTAAAGGAAAGTGAAGAGCTCTGCTTCACAGCATGGAAATGCAGCTTTCTTCTGTAACCTGGAATGAAGAGTCCTCCTGGCAGACCCAGGCACTGCTGGTCCTCTGTCACAGGGCTGTGACACCCTTGTACCATATCCCTGGTGCCCACTCTCCCAATCCCCCTGCACCCAGTGCCCCCCTCTCTGCCCCTGCCATGGCAGGGTCCCCCTCCTGATGCACAGCTCCTCTGACCATCCTCACAGCAATGCAGCATCTCCCTGGGTTTTCCTTGGTTTTGGCACCTGGATGTTCACCAGAGCCTCCCACTCCCCTGGGAGCTCACTTCAGCTGGGGTGGGTTCCCCAAGTCCAGCATGGATGGATTCCATCCTCTGGGGAAGCCTGGGCCATGTGGCACACGGGGCCAAGCCAGGAAACCTCAGGTGTCCAAATGCTGCTCCTCCTGAGTCCACACAATTGTGGAGAGTGTGACAGCACCCAAAGCTCCTGGCCACAGCCAGGATGTGTTCCTGGATGTGGGAGAGCAGAAATGCTCCCAGGACTGGTCCCTGGGATGCTGCTTCCCTGGGACAGCATCCTCCTTTCCCAGCCTTGCTGCCACTGCATGCACACCTGAGAGAGCAGTGACCACACATGTCCTCTCTGTCCTGCACAGCCCCACACTGCTGGTTCCAGGATGGTCCCTGCTGGGGTCTCTCCCCTCCCTTATTATCCCCTTTGGGATGCCCCATTCCAGCAGCTCTGCAGGAGGGTGCCCTTGCTGGATCCTGTCTGGACTCCTGACCCATCCAGGCTCCCAGGCACCCTGTGGTGCAGGCATGTGTTCCAGGAGCTGCAGTTCTGGGTGTTCCTGCAGGGAGGTTTGCTGTGGCAGAGGTGCTGAATCCTGTGCCAGGAGGGTGGGTGCTGTCCTAGGAGGAGGCTGTGGGTGGGGGTGCTTCCATCTGACAGCAAGCTCTCCTTCCTCAGAGATGAAGAATCTGGCCTCACTGCTGGGTGTCACTGGGCTCTGGAGCCCCTGTGCTTTGGGGCACTGCAGCTCCAGGTAATGTTGTGTTTCATGAGGGCAAAGGCTGTTCCTGGCTGATGCTGCAGACAACTCTCCCCTCTTTGCAAATGGCAGCAGCCCAAGGAAAAATCCATCTGAGCAGCAAAGAGGGTGAGAGATGCAGGTTCCCTTAGCCCACACACAGAATGAGGAATAACCACAGCCTGGGCAGCCTCAGGCAACATATTTCAGAACTGACAAGCTGTAGGCTTGGCTTCCTTCAAACACACCTGGAGTGCCCAGTGGGTGATGATGGGATCCAAGCAGGGAATCAGACACCAGACAGGATGAAGGAAACACGCTCTCCATTGGAGTCACAGCTGCTGTCCACATCAGCCCTGCACAAATTTGGCCAAGCACATTCTGAAAACTTAACTGACCTTCAAGTTTGGGTTGGAGGAGCACTGGTCTGTGAGAAATGGCAACAGATTCTCTCTCTCTGAAAGGCTGATCAGCACTGAGCTTCGACTCAAGGGCCTTTCAGTTTGATGCCCCTTCTTGTCCCAAAGACTTTTATGGGTGTTAGGGATGGGAATTGTTTTATCCACCAAGAAACCACAGTAGATTTGGGGCAATTGGTCAGCAAATACTGTGGAACAAACCAGAGATCATTCTGGAAGAGAGACTCTTTCAGGCAGTGCAGACAGACAGACAGACAGATGGAAGGACCTGCCTGGTGTAAGCCTGCTCATGTCTAAACAAGCTCAATTTTTTCATATATATAATAGGGGATACAATTCATGATTATACTGAAAAATAATGAAAACAGAAAAATTACAATTTACAAAGAAGTGATTTAAACAAATAGAATGAAATCACTAAGTATTCTTGTGTCTCATGTTCATGGTTTACTTTGGATTTAATATTCTTGTTTATATAGATTCCATCATGTATTTTCATAATGACACAAATCACTATGTAACATCTTACACTGGGATACTGGGGTAACCCTTCCTGTGGTTCTTTCTGCCAGCTTTTCTGGAGATACACCCTCTGAATCCTCGTGGATTTATCCATCCCTGTCACTAGGTTGCAGACTCAGCTGAACTTTGCTGTGTTTTACCTTTAATCCTAATGCAGGGGGGCAAAAATGCAGGATGGAGAGTTTTGCAGCCAAGTTTTCTGGTCTTTTGGCTGCAAAGGATGGGAAAAAAATAGCAAAAAAAATTGTTATAGATTTGCATGCTTTAAAAATTTAAGTATTGATTAATAATTGCATTGTTTAATAAGGGAATGTGTATAATATCTGACTAAAATTCAGACACAAATAATCCTATCTCTCTGTTACATTTGGAATGAAGTTCACTTTTAAGTGAAATGTTTGCTGTGATTCAGCACTTAGATCTAAGCCTGAGCTCCAGCATCATGACAGCATCCTGCTCCCAAAGGCTCCCTGGAACCAAACTGCAGCAAACCAAGAAGGAGAGTTTTCCATGGGAGCAGCTGCCAGCTCCCATGTGGGCATTTTCCTGCCACCACCCATGACCCCCTTTCTCAAAGCAGCAATGCCAGCTGGGGGTGGTCTCTGGAGCCTTAGGAATGGATTCCTCTGCCCATGTGAGGGGGTCAGGCTGTGGTTGGTGCTGTTTAGCTGTGCCCATGGAGATGCTGAGTGGCAGGGTGTGTGAAATACCCCAGAAAGGTGAGAACACAGATGTGTCTTCACTCAGCACTTTTGCTTTTAATGGTGAGGGAGATCAGGGCTGCACTGGCAGGCTCTAAACAGGGAAGGGTGACAGG